>NC_060273.1:27476940-27591411 GCF_021613505.1 Equus quagga | reverse complement strand
ACAAAGAGAACAGACACAATAAAGACAATAAAGACATGATATACACAATAAGAGAATACTATAAACACTCTGATACCAATAAATTTGAAAACAAAAGAAATGAACATTGTCTTGGGAAAAAAGTCTATCAAAGTTACTCAAGAAGAAATAGAAGACCTGAATGCTCCTAAAACAACTAAAGAGATTGAATCAGTACCTTATCCGATAGCAAAGAACAAACTTGTGGAAATGCCCCCCAGAATAAGTAGGCCTTTCGATTTCATGAGACTTTTTTCTTCTTTTGTCCCTTTGCATCACTTACAGTAAAGTTATTCATATCATATAAAGCCATGGTCTTCAGTGACCAAATGTGGTAACTGCTTGGAGATTCAGGGAAAACTGTATAACCAGATACATCAAACATCAAGAAAATAGGTCATAGAACTACATAAACTTAGCCTGTAAGTTCTCCAAAACCACAGACCAAAGCATTGATATTTAAGCCACTTCAAACACATTCTTTGTGAAAGTTGAGTTTCACATTAAAGACAGGTATCCACAGGAAAAGGGATGATCTGTCAAGTCACCCAGATTAGGACTTAAGACATTACATCCCCTGAGTTTCCCCTTGAAATCCTGATATGGATTGCCAACTAAAAATGCCTGAAAGTTTTCCAGAGCGCATGTGCTATGTGTCCCAGGCTGCTGTGCTTACAGTTCTCTGAGCTGTAGCTTTCAACCTTCCTTAGGTTATTTCCCCTTGAATGTTTCCCAGGGCTCTCATGGTGAACCCGCAATTCCTGCCTCACTCTCCTTTCCCCCAGGGGTTTGCTTTTTCCTAGGAAACCTGGAAGAGTCAAGAGCCTGTGGCTTTAGACTGTCAGAACAGAAAGTAACTTGCAACCCTGCAGTGGAGAGGGAGTAGGAAGGCCCGCAAACACACACACACACCCCCCACATGCATGCACACACAACAGCTCCTCTGTCTTACAAAGAAGGAAAGAACACTCCCCCAATTATCCAAGGGCACCTCTGGATGCTACTTAATCCTATTACATATGGCAATCAAGGGAGACAGATGCAGCAAGAAGGAAGGGAAAGCAATACAGCCACGGACTTTTCCCACCTGACTCCACTCCATCCACATTTAGCACAAGCTTATTACCATCATTTGCTTCTCCAGTGAATGCAATTAAACGCACCTCCATGCCCGGTCCGCTGGGAACCTGAAATGTTGCTTACAAATTACCTGCCTTCCTCGGTCATTAGTGTGTCTGTTTAAGCCAGCATTGCCCTCTCTAACAACCAGAGAGGAATTGTGGAAAAAACAGGGCTTGGAAGTGAGATGAACCTGAGTTTATATCCTGCATCATGGTGGTCTCACATCTCACAGTTCAGGATGTGCTTCAGCAAAATTTAATTTAACATAGTGTTACCAAATCTTTAATTAAAAACCCCAATCTGTTTGGACTTGCTGCTTATCTTGAATTCAGTTACACCCTATCCCAAATCCACATAATTGCCTTGTTTTCTGGCTGAGGTGGTCCTGGGCACGGCTTGAAGTTCCTGTGATCCTGGAACAAGGTCTCTGCAGCTGCCACTACAGGGACAGCTGCTACCAATCCCTGATGTCACTATTGAGCATGCCCAGCTAGCGTCTTGGCACAAATCTGTGCCATACACCTTCACAGCCACCACTCTGGGGCTTCCGCATTGCTGCCAAGGTGCAAGATGCCTCAGGACCCACGAAGCACCCACACTTAACCCGTAAATGCAGGGCAAACTTTGAACAATAGGAGATGGGTGTCAATAGATGAATTCTTTCCCCTTTCCCCTCTGCGCAATGTGGTGTCTCTGAAGGCTGCGTGAGAAACCATGATATCATCCTGTGGTGGGGCTGTGGTCAGTTGGCAACACACGGCCTTATATTGGCTCCTTCCTTTCGGCCTGTCTCCTGCTCCCCTGGCATTGCACTCCCCAGTAAAGTGTTTGGCCTTAAACCCTAAAGCCTCAGGCTCTGTTTTTTTAGGGAACCTGGACTGAGATGCCATTCTTTAAAAACAGGTTTTGCCCTTTTCTTTCTGTGCTGCCGCCTTCAGGATCTGGCCTCCTATTTGGGAATGGTAGGCTCAAACTAAACCTGACAACTCACAAGACACTCCAGCCTGCCCCTTGCCTGGTTTCCACTCCCACACTAAATCCATCACACAACTGGCAAGAGGTTATGTACAAAACAAAGGCTCAGCTACACCTTTTGCAAAGGAGCTTTCTACTTGAGCATTTCACAGCTGTGTTTTTTTATGTAGCCAGAAAGCACACACTGAAGAATCCTTTTTCAAGTGAAGGTGGGTTCAAGAAAATGTGAGCAAGCAAAAAAGGAGAGCATCATTCTTCCAGGCAGGTTGTCATCACAAGTTAAAGGATTTTTAGCATTCAAATATAATAGGATTTTCAAGCAGTTGGGTGGTTTCCTTAGACTTTATTGACAAGCAAAAATTAATTGTAAAAATGAGAATACTTAAAAGTAATTTCTCTAATCACACACAAGAGTGATGTAAAAAGAAGATATAACAGAAAATTTTAAATTGTGCTAATCCACTAGGTGTTATGTTACATTTCACGTCTCTGAATCAAAAGATTTCAAAAAAATGAAATTGCTGTTATGATTTGTTTTCGTTATTGCTGGTTAAAATGAAACATTTTTACAAGCTATTTTTGTATTTTTAAATGCTTAGGATTTTAATTAGTGGAGGGAATGACAGGAGGATTTCATACTGCCTGGTGGCTACTCTCTGCTACATCAAAATCTACCCCTTCATGGTTGGGAGTAAAGAAACCTTGAAAGGCCTGTTAGTTCTTTGATAAACCACGTCTTGAGATACAAATTTTTCTTTCAGAGCATTCCAGCCTTTCCATAAACTTCTCTGTTATCTTCCTTCAATGTTGCTAAATATATAGCACAAATATCAGTATTGAAGTGAAATTCAAAAGGAATAACTTTACATAAGCAAGCGTATTCGCTCATTGGCTGTTTATCCCACCAAGGCACCTGCGTCGGCCACAATTCAAGACTTTTCAAACAGATTTCATTTGGCAGATCAGGACTCAAAGATAACCTGAAAGATTACAGTTAAACGAATGTGCTGCCTCGGATTAGATCCTGAATAGGCGGGTGGATATACATCCTCCATTCATTCAAAGGGACAGACAAAAACACTAAGCGCCGCTGTCAAGCACCGGCCTCACTATTTTGCATAGATTATCACCTCTGATTCTGTACTAGTTGGGTAACTTTAGCTGCTGTAACAAACCAACCCTCAAATCTCAGGATTATCACACTCTCTCCCCTCATTATCTACTGTAGGTGTTCCTGGTCAACAAATAGCTTTCCGCCACGTAATGAATCCAGGACTCAGTTCTTTCCATCTAATGGCTTCCCCATCTATCTCCCAGGATCCTGAGTCTTCATCCAGTTGGCAGGCAACGGCCAAAGAGGTGGGGAAGGCACATCCGTTTCCTAATCACTGCTGCTCATAGGATGAAACTAGTCTAGTCATCACCTAGATACAAGGGCGGGATGGGGGCGGTTCAGCAAATGTAGCAAGTGGCTGGACAGGCCCTTCTCAGAGACAATTCTACACTGCACAAAAGGGAGCACACATTTTAGGGGCTAACTAGCCCATCCCCTCCCCGCCTCTCTCCCTCCTCACTTCTCCCCTTCTCTTCTTCTTCTCTGCCCTCCCCCCCAAAACACACACACATCCCTCAGGCTGTGCACACACAAACCCTATGAAGTAGGCATCATTTTTCCATTTTACTTATGATGAAGTGGGCTAAGAAAGGTTTGGCAAATTTCCTGAGGTCTTAGAGTAACTGGGTTGGGAAAATAACCCAGGACTATAAGACTCTCAACCCCGAATGTTTCTAATATATCATGTGACATATAACGAGAATTTGTACAGCTCTTTCAATAAACAAAGCACTTGGGGCTTATTGGGAACTGCTATGTGAGGCAGCGTGTCCCTCCTCAGTTCATATAAATAATGTATTTCTCACAATTTTACCCATCAATTTTGAATGAAATAGTGTGTACCCCAGGGGACTTTGAACAATGATATATTTATTTATTTGTGAAGGTTTTTTCAGGTTTATTTTAAAGACATTTTCAAAGTGTAATAATGCTTAACATGGCAAAAATTATTTACTATTATATATAGGTTTGGTTATAATTTGAATGGAAAGCATATATTCATAATTTTTATAAACAACTTTGATTTGGTTTGCAGTTCACTAAAAATAAAAGTGATACTTGGAACTGGTTCTGCCCGGGTTCAGTAAATTAATGTGGTTAGTTCTGGTTTATAGCTAAGTTGAATTCTGGTTCCTAGTAAAAATAGAGTCTTATTTCAAATAAAATAGCTTGTTATTTGTTTTAAAAAATAAAAACCTTTCAGTGTAGAGTTGTTTCCTCCTTCTTTGAGGTAATAAATCTTGGATAAGATGAATATCCCTTCTACTTTCCTGTCACGTGCTCCCTTCCAACTCGGTCCACCAATTCATTTCATTTCTATTTATACAATGCTTTCTATGCTTGATTATGTTGACCATTCAGGTAATTAAAATGGTGTTTCCGAGTTCAAGTTTTCAGTGAAGCTCAACTCAAAAGTAAGCATGAAGGGTGTCCCAGGGATCTATCTCTGTATAACAAATCAACCTAAAACTTAGGTGTAAAACAGCCATTTTGTTATGCTCATGGATTCTGTGGGTCTGAAATTTGAGAAGGACACAGCAGGGATAGCTGGTGGGTGGGGCGACTTGACAGTAGGGGCTGGAACCATCTGAAGGCATCCTCACTCACACATCTGGTGACTGATGCTGACCAAGACCTCAGACGAATCTGTTGGCTGAGACATCTACCTGTGGTCTCCCCACATGGCTTGGGCTTGCTCACAGCATGGTCGCTGGGTTCTAAGAACAAGTGCCCCAAGAGAACAAGGCAGAAGCTCTTGATATTTTAATGACCTACCAGAGAAATCTTATGGCATCATTTACACCATACTCTATTGGTTGAGGCAATCACAAAGGTCTGCCCCGTTCAAGGGCAGGGGACATGGAGCCCATTACTCAATAGGAGGATTGTCAAGGTCACACGGTAAGAAGATGTGGGATGGGAAATATTGTTGCTTTGGAAAATGCAATCAGCCACAGGGAGTTCAGAAGACATACTGAAGAAGATGGCAGATGCCTCTATTGTTTCTCTCAGGGCTGCCGCTGCTCATTGAATCACTGCAGGTGTGAACAGAGAGAAACAATAGAGGCCAAACCACACTGGAATGTTTATTGGACTTTCCAAAAGACTTGGAATTAACCGAAGAGAATGACGATGGCGAGAAATTAATTTTGTAGACTAGATGTGGCTATTCTCAAATGCACAGACCTGGCCCCTGCAGAGCAGGCGCCTCAGTCCCAAGCTCCTGGGATGCTGCCAGCTTGTAAGAATCAGCCTCCTTCCCCACGGCGACAATGCCCAGGCATGTGTCTCCTCCAATCAAGGTCCAGAACACAGTTCTCCGAGGCTCAGATAAAATCTAGGGTCTCCGGCTTGAGTCCACCCTCCCCACCCCAGGCTGATTGACGATGGAAACATACACCTCTTCAAATGTGTGATCTAGCCGTTTGGTAGCCCAAAACATGTCAGAACTAATGTATTCCATATTAGTTTCTTTCCCAGAGCATAGTGCATCTAATATTAAATTTACTGGGTATGGGGCTTCCAAAGAGTAGTCCAGGCCTTTTGTATTATCCTCCAGGAGAAAGGTGAGAATGTGCCTTCCTGTGTCTTCTGGGTTTAGCTCCGGATTTCCTGTGAGCAAATGCATGAAAATACATGCATACACAGCTTCCAAATACATAATCACATTTGATACTCAAAATTACCTGTTGGCGTAGGTATTAATACCCCCATTTTGCACATGAGGAAACTAAGGCTTAGCAGAAGTTAAGGGACATGCTCAAGTGTCTTAAACTGGGATTAAGAAGTCAACTCCTAGCTCCTGGTTGTTCTTTCCTTCAGACCACACTGGCTGTGCAGATTCAGAAATTCTAATTTTGAGTCTCAGGGCACAAGTCAATATTTCCTACCCAATATTAACTCATTGATCATTTCCTCTAGAGGAGCCTTTGCCACGGGTTGCAGGTAGCTCCCCACCACTGTGCTCCCCACTCCTTCCCCACTCCTCCCTTTGAGGCCATCAATTTATTTTCCATCGTTATCGTTTTGGCTTGGATCTGCACCGATTTTCTCTGAATGATAGAACACCCTGTATCCCAAGGAGAAACGCTGCTTCTCCGCAGAGCAAGCCTTTGAGTCTCTTTTTAAAGAGAGTTCCTACCGTGTGGCAGATTTTAATGACCCCCATCTCTCACGCCTGCATTGTGTCACCTGAGCAGCACTGCTCAAAACGATCTAACCACCTCATAAGGCAGGCCGAGGCCTACTCAGGCTCACCGCAGGGTGCCCGGTCTAATTCATTACACCACTCAAAGCCATAAATCACAGGATTCTCTCCCTCGTCTCCCTTCCCTCCCACCAAAAGGAGAGCTCACATGAAATCTATTTACATGGGATGATTATTCAATTAATTTTTTCATTACACTTGCCAGAAAGCATTGCCAGGATTTCTAAAACTGCCCTGTGTGTTTGCATTAACGATGACGGGGGTTCGTGCTAGTTAATTTAGCAATTGAGGCCCATTTAGAGGTCATGTCCAGCCATATGCAGACTGGAGACTGTGGAGGGGTGACTGCCTGGTCAGGAACATGTGAATGTCTGACACATGTTTAGGATAATCACAGAGATATTAATATCTCTACATACTGTCCCCATGGCTCCATCCCCACTGTGGTGGCCTTAGCACAGGCCAGGAGCCCGCATTCTCAATAGCCCAGGTGATTACAAAAGCCCCTAGTTGCTTCCCCTGTCTCTTTGACCGCTTCCCATCCATCCTCCATATATGCTTCCAGAGTGTTCTTTCTAAAGGGTAAATCTGATCTTGTTGCTCCTACACATTTGTGATGCCCAGTGGCCCATGGAAGAAAGTCCAAGCTCCCAGCTTGCTTTGCATGCAATACCCTTCGTGATCTGGCCTGAACCACCTGGCCAGCCTCATCTCCTACTACCTACTCCACCACCCCAAGATGAGGCCCATGCTCCAGTCACATAAATACCTCCAAGCTACTCATAATTCCTCAGCCAAACGAGCTCTCCCTGGGTCCCAGACTATTTCCTCTGCCTGAAGTGCCTTTTGTTCCATTATCCACCTAACACATTTGCACCCGCTACTCAATCCCCAGCTCAGACGTCACCTCTCTTGGGAAGTTTTTATGGCTCCCACGAGGTGCTAACAATCTTTCTCTCTGGTCTGCACAACACATTGTGCATGCTGTCACCACAGTCCTTACCTGGGATTTTAATTCTCTCTTTCCTGGGAGTTAGTTAGGTCAGGGTCCTGGTCATTCTTTCTTGTGTCCCTAACTCATCGACACTCAAATGAAAACCCTTTTAAAAACACAGATTATTTGGAATTCAGCTAGACCTGTCGAGAAGCCCCAGAACTGGTATTTTTAACAATTTCCAAAGTTGTTTCTTTTGCTGCCAACCTGGCAAATCCATAGACCTTGAGTTAGGGACCTACCGCCCCAGCAGATAGCCTGCCTCAGAGAAGGGGTTTAATGATTATCCCCTGAACAAGTGGAGAAATGTGTGCCTATTGAGTAGCCAGAATCACAGAGTAGGGTTGTGCTGAGGAAGGCAACAGGACAGTGGCTGCTCTTTCCTTCCTCTGAACATTATGGGACAATACTGATCTCTAAGGGATCCTAGCTCTGCAAGCCTGTTAGAAAAGAATGGATGAAACATCGATTTGGGTCTCACCTAAGTACGCTTTGACTTCTAGGCTCCAAGCACACATATGCTGTCTGCCTGGCATCTGCTCTTCCCCATGGGCTCTGGGTACAGGAAGGGAAGAAGGATGGGCAGGTGATGCATGTGCAGACCTGGTCGTCAGCCGACGCAGCCACAGGGGTTGCTACAGAGCATCCAAGTATGCCTCCGGGAATCCAGTCCTCTTTTCCTTTGTCCAGGCACTGGGAGACTCTTCGGGATCCACTGACCTCCCGGGCTGTGAACCAGAGTTGTAAACGTCACCTCCTATCCTACTATTGTTAAAGTCCAGTCCCCATGGACTGCTTCTGCCTCCTTTCTAGAGGGCCGGTATCTCAGGGGGGATTGTCTACAGCTCTCCAATTGACTTTCCCTCCTGGTTTTACTTAGAGAATGCAGGCTTATTGTCAAACATTGGAATATAATACATATCATATTGAGAATATAAGACTTTGGCTGATCAGGCCTTCATCATCAGTACATCAAAATCCCCACTGGACACAAATCTTTCTCTATGAGACCAGGGGGCATTTGTCTCTCATTGTGGCTGAGCTCATGTCTGAGACTATTGGTGCCTTTGTGCAAAGGACTAGCCCTCCCTACCATGAAGGGCTGGGGCAACTTCTGCATTGTTTGCTTGACATACACAGAGTTGGCTGCCTGCCTGAAGTGCCCTCTTGGCTGCCTGCCCTGTCACTGAAGTACCCACCCCCAAATACCACCGTGGGCTGCCCAACTTGGACATTTATCTTCCCGGGAGCAACAACATGCAGGGCTGTTAGGGACTAGACTCTCAGTTAAGTCATCACTAACCACTGTGCTCCAGCTGAGAAAATATTAAGACAACTAGAAAAATCTAGAAAAACCCAAAAAATGAGAAAATAGGGAAGGGAACTAACATTTATTGAATCTTTACTATGTGTCTGGGATTAAACAGTCCTTTGAATGCCCACAACCTCCCATAACACAGGTATTATTCTCCCCATTGACAGATGAGGAAACTGAGGCTTGTCTGGGTTGGGTTACTTGTCCAATTTTGTAGGGGTCAAGGCCGTGTCTATCTGACTCCAAAGCCTTTAATTATTTCATTATCCAATTCTTTCTCCAAGTGGAACCTTCCACTGAGGCATGAAGTAAAAGTCATTGAGTCTTTGTCTACCTAGGGTGCATTTTAATTTGAGGAAAACCTGTAGGGAAAGAGGCAGTCCTTGGAGTACACATTACCAATGCTCGGGTGGCATAAGACCCCAGGGTCCATAGAAGAGTGGGCTGTAGAGGGGTCGAGGGGTAAGGACCCCTATGAGCTACCCGGTGAGGAAGCTCACTCTCCCTGGTCCTCTGGGGAGTGGGGAGGCAACCAGCCAACCCATCTATCTCTGGTTGGGAGGATAGAGTGAAAAGAGCCAGCTTTAAAAATTCAAAATCAAACCCACACATTTATTAAGGGGACAGCAGTAGGGGAAAGAAGGAAGAAATTCTAAAGAATGATAAGACAAAGTTTGTCCTCGAGAACATGGGGACGGTAGACTCACAAACAGGCAACTACAATAAGCCTAAGAATCTTGTTGCATCCTGATAACTAGAAACGTGCTTAAACTGGCAAGTGTGTCCACAAGGGGCAATTAGTTCTGGTGGTCAGAAGTGGTAGAGGGGAAGCTGACACTTGAAGGGTGCGACCATTCCCTCCCTGTGGCCTCGTACCATGTGAGATGAGCTGGCAGGGGCTGGGCCTCCAGAGCCAGCAATTCCCTCCTGACCACAAAAAGGTGGCAGGTGATTATTTCGTGTCCTCAGGCAGGAGATTTATTTAACTTCCTTTTGGTGGAGACCTATAAATGTTATCATAGTCCCTGCTGTAAAGTCTTGCAGTCCCTTTTAAAAAGTTAGGCTCTTAATTCACTTCACTGCCTATCAGGGACCATCAAGTCCTAACGGCCACTGCAGGGTGAGGAAGGAGGTGGCATTTTCATCAGCACCGTCATGTCTCCTGAGGGTCCTTCTCTGTGCTTCCTTCCTGCCCCCTCCTCTCCTCTCCTGGCAGTCTGAGTGGCAAAGCCAGCCACAAAAGATCCATGAGACCTTTGGAATGTGCACGATGGTTTAATGGAGGTCCTTCTGGTTTTCTCCTGTCAGACTTCCCAATACTTTCACCACCAGCCTCCCCCTCGCCTCCCAGGAAAGATGCCTGTCAGCAGCCATCTTAGCGCCTTTCCTGGGATTAACAGTAAATCCTGTCACTGGGATTTTGACCAGCCTTTTGACTGTCGTTGGGCCTTTTTACTAGAGACTGAGTCGAGAATTTAAATGCTAGTCTTCATGCTACTCAATCACTATAGTTTCTTTCCAATTATCTAACTAAACACAAGGTTAACCTACAAGTTGAGTTTACTAGACTTCATCTGAAACTGTGTCAGGAGAATCTGTGAAATGTTTGCCGATTTTGTAAAACAGGCCATGTGGCCTTCTGCCTGTGCCACTGAAGAAGAAGGAAAACCTGGAGGGTTTTGTTTCCTTTGTAGTAGTAGTAAAATCAATATGTGACCTTTTGGGAAAATTTGAAATATTCCAGAAAGTATTGAAAATAAAATTTTTAAAGAAAGAACACCCTCGTAATCCCACAATTCAGAGATAATAGTTGTTAACATTTTGGTATGCTTCTTTACACACACACACATATAATTTGCAATGTATGATTTTTTCCTGCTATTTTCATGAACTAGTTTTCATAAGCAGCCCATCAATTAGCACTCTTTTGGTTATGACAGAAAATACAATTCAAAGTGCCTTAAGCAGAAAAGGGATTTATCGGCTTACATAGCTGAAAGTTCAAGGACAAGCACGTGCAGACGTGGTGGAGTCCAGACATTCAAACTATGTCCCTAGGGCCTGGCCTCGCTTCACCTCCGCCCTCCTCCCCTGTAGAGTCTCCATCTCAGCTTGGCTTTCTCCTCATGCCGGTGAAATGGCAATTAGCAGCTCTGGGATTTTCCGCACAGCTTCATAGCAAGTTCTAGCAAAGTTCCATATAATTAGCTCTGATTCAGTCACCTGCTCATTTCTGAGTCAATCCTTGTGTCCGGGACGATACGATACTCTGATTGGCCAGGCCTTTGGCACATGCACACTCCTAAAGCCAGTAAGAATAATCTCTGCCTCCAAAATGTAGGGACTGAGAAGGCAGAGGTGGTTTCCTGCAAGGAATTGGAGTGTTATCGCCAATATCACAATGCTCTGGGGGAGTTAGTGTTGGTGACACTGTCCACTGCTGTTGTTGCTGCTGCCATATATGTTAAGGATTCCTGCTGCCCTCTGACTCACACCTCCATTATCGCCAACGCTAACATGAGTAGGAGAAGAGAAACACATCATGTGACTTTCCTTCTTTAGGTGAATCTGATACTTTGATTTTTTCACATGCTTCATCCACTATTTGCGGTAGAAGACTTCCAGAGTAGTAACTGACCCTCTTACTCCTAGCCCCAAATTCTAAAAGCCAAGCTAAATATCCTGCTAATTCCGCCTGCTTTGTGGTATTTTGTGAGGTCCATCTCCTGCTCCCACCCTCTGACACAGCCATGGACTCTTATAAGGACCCTTGGCCCTGGCTAGTCCCTGGTTGGTCATTGTGTAAATCTTCTTTATCGCCCCTCTTCCTGTATTCTATTAGTGGGAGGATAGGGAAGTTTGTAGGAATACGATGGTTGAGCCTTTGAGGTTTGGGAGGCTGAGCACATAAGATTTTAAATGTATAGGTTCTAGACATATGCATACTAGTGCCATGTGGAGCATAGGAGGGCTCCCATCACAACAACCAGAAGAAATAGAAACGAAGTTTGGAAACAAAAATAACAATGTGCACAGCAGGCATTTTCTCACGCTGGTAAATGTTCTTTGAATGATTTTTAATGGCCATGTAGCACTCTATTGTATGAGTGTGCCATATTAACCAGTCATTGTTGGATGTTTTTAGTTTTGTCTTGCACTGTTCTAATATAATGCTATAAGGAATTTCCTTGCATATAAATTTTTAACTCCTTCTTTAATTAGTTCCTCAGGATAAATGCCTAGAAGTGGAATCATTGCATCACAGGCTTCTGTTACAATGGTCCAAATTGACTTCCGCAAAAGCATTAAGCTATAGGACCACCCACTAGATGTGACTGGATCTCCCCTGCCCTGACCATGCTGAGACTGTCTCGGTTATTAAATCAGACAGTCAGACGTTCACTCATTCTGTTATTTCTTTAACATGAAAAAGAGAGAATATTGGGAGTGGGGAGAAAAAGTACAGTAGATGACAGACTAAAAGTGATCTTTGCCGTTCAACTTTAGGAGAGCTAAAGGTGAATCAAAATAAGAAATGGAGCAAAAAGTTGTCCTCATTGGAGTGTGTATGCAGAACAGAGCCACGGAGTGTCCTGCTGGACTCCATCTTTGCATGAAGTCACCCTGAGCAGTTCAATATTGATAGACCCCTGGGTTTGGGGAGGTGGGCTAGAAAACTGTTTTGTCAGCCATTCAGTTTTTGTTAAAGTCAACTAAATATGTTAAATAAAATCTACTTTTCTTATCTAATCATCCAAGCTACACAGAGGCAAAAGTTAATCTAGTCACTCACTCAATCACTTGTTCATTCAACAAGCATTTCATGAGATGTTTATTTACAAGACGTTATTCTAGGAATCTGAGGCTACATAATTTGAAATGAAAAAAATAACTCTACTCCCTAATAGCTAAGCAAAACTTTCAACACATAAAGAAATAAATCCAAAATATGTGCATTACTCTTACTGAGACAGAATAGTTCCTAGGTAAGAACATGACTTGGTGGGGAGTTAACTGATTTTACTAGTTTATCCAGAGAAAGAATGTATCACACAGAAGAGGACGCGATCACAGAACATAGAAAAGGGAAAATGAGAGACTCATTTGGCAGTGCCCATCAAGGCGCTCCCCTTCTGGTAATCCTAGGAAGTCCCAGGAACGCGTGATTGATTTGCTTTCTCCGTGGGCACAGATGCATCAGACTATCAGAGCCTGACGATATTAAACATTCAAATCTGCCACCAAGACCCCCTGCTCTGACCTCTTACAATCCATGCAACCTTCCGACAATTTGGCTTTATATGTAGTTTTCGTAGATGGAGAAAATGTGCAGATCAGGCTAACATGAATATTTGCTCCTCTTGTAAGTTGTATTTCCCATTGTAAATTAGTGAATTGATATTTTGATTTATATACACGAGATTCTTGTGGGCTGGGTTAATTTGCATCCTGAGAAATTGGCCCACTTAGTATGCTGAGAGAAGCAACCTCCTAAGCCCCCAAGGCTGACGGTTAGATTCACCAAAGTAACACCATCCTGTGCAGCCGCTCGATGACCGACCAACCTGCTTAGCACACTGCCCGGTACGTAGAAGTTGTTCAACACATGCTCCTTGAATTAAATGGACTTGAATTGAACGGATTTGATTTAATTGAGGTTGGAAGAGAAAGAGAGAGACAGGCTCAAAGACTTGGGAAGTCATCAGTATAGTTCAGTTGAAGCTACGCGAATGACTGAGATTGTCCAGGACTAATGGAACTTGAAGAGAGGCGAGGAGCAGAGCTGATGAAAGTAACTTGGAGAGTTCCCAGGAGAAGGAGCTGGAAGAGGAAAAACAGTTACTACAGCATTTGAGGGTCAGTCAGAGCGGAAAGCTGGGCAGAGGGCAATGTAAGGAAACACCCAAGTTCTAGTCCAGCCCTCTCCAGCTCTACTCCTGCATAACTTTTCTACAACACTAATAATCTTTAATAATAATCCAAACCCCTATATCCAAGTGACTATTTCCCATCTATAAAGAGCTATCTAACAGGGCTCCCTAATATAACATGCTTGAAACAAAGCTCTTGATTTTCCCCTCTAAGTGTTTTCCTCCCCCAGTCTCCTTAGGTCACTAAATGGCACTCCAGTTGTTACAGTCAAAAACCAAAGCATCACCCTTAATTCTTCCCTTTTTTTCACACACACACATTCCCTCACCCCCATCCCTGCATCAAATCTGTCACTAACTCCTATGACGCTCAAAATCGTGAATTTCCCTTCATCGCCACTACTCTTAGTCAAGTCACCAATGTTTCTTGCATTCCAGAAGATCCTCTTGATGATATCGTTGGTGCCTCTGTTCTTTTAAAAGTACACATTAGTTCATGTCGCTCTCCTGTCTAAAAGCATTCAATGGTTTTCCACTGCAACTAGGATAAAACACAGAATCCTCGCCATAACCTGAAAGTTCCACATGAACTGGGCACAAATAATCCTCCCACTCCACCGCCTACGACCAACTCACTGTTGACTATGACCCGGGCACACTGGCTTTCTTCCTCTTGTGTGAGCGTACCAAGCTCATTCCTTCCTCAGAGACTTGGCACTTCCTATTCCTTCTGCCCTTATCCTCTATTCCAATCTTTGCAGGACTGCCAGTGTTTATTCAGATCCCACTCAAATGTCTCCTAACCACCTCTAGGAACCGTGTCAAATTACCAGTCTAGCTATAGTCACACTGTAACACATCACCTGGTTCCATTTTCCTCATGGCGCTCCCTTATTGGTTAACTTGTTATCTGTCTTCCTTACTCCGCTTCTCCACCACACCCATTCCACGAAAGCAGGGATTTTTTCCCCCACCAATATATTCTCCAGAATCCATAAGACTGTGTGGCACATAGTAGGTACTCAATAAATTTTAATTCAACAAAAGACGGATCAATACAAGGTAAGGAGCTAAAAGGAAACTGTATAGAAGTGAGAGGCAATCAGCCTGCTCACTTTTTACCAAAATGTATTTTTTTCCACCAAGAATCTCCACTAGAGAATCTAGTTCCGTTTGCAATGTTTTATTTTGCATTCAAAGACCCAAACACTTGATCTCTGGTTCTTCTTAACAGCCTCAAGAGTCATGCCTAAAAAAATCCACCCGTCCTGTCAAAATACCAGAAAGATGACTCTCATGCATTCAAACTCAATATTTATACTGGAATGTAGAAATGTAATTCTGAGAGAAAAAAAGTAGCTAGAACATACAATTCCTTGCAATCTAGTATAATTTTCTATTTTTTCTCCTTGAACAGTTGACTTAAACTATCTGAGATTTAATGTCCCCAACTGTAAAGTAGGTGTGCCAATACCTGCCTCTCCCTAACTCCCGGGTCTGTTTTAACTCACACAATGTGAAAAATATATAACAAAGGCTGAAATTTAGAGATTTTGTAGGTTATAGAGCTTGTGAAGTCTTTGATGGCTTTGGAGAAAAGAGTGAATTATTATCTTTATGGTCATAATTCAGAGACAGTTTATCACATTATACAACTTTGAAAAGAATTGTTAAGCGGAGAAATAACATGTTTACATTATGGACTGTTACACTGGTAATAGGATCTATCACTACAGCATCGACGAAAAGGAAGACACTAGAATGACAGGAATGGAAAATCAATTTATCTACTTTTCCAACCCAACATTTATATGCTGACACCAAGTGCTGATAGTTACTGAGTCAAGTATCAGATGTTTATGCAATGTCTCAAACTCCACAGGCTGCCAAGATTTTCTTCTGCAAATTCCAATTGCCTGACTTAAGTTCCAAGTAGGATTTCTTTATTCTTCTGCACATCCATATGCAGTCCCAATATACAACATTGCATTGAATATTTTCCACCTGTGTTTGGTAGAATAAGATAAATGACTTAATAGTTTTATAAGTTAGAAAGTTTTTTTGTTGAAAATACCAAAAAACTTGGCTAATATTGGCTTAAAAACATTGGATCTTATTTTGTCTCATCCAAAAAGAATTCTGGAAGAGGGCATCCTGAAGCTGATACGCTAACTCAGTGATGCCATCAGGAGCCCAGCAGTGGTGTGTTGGTAAAGATTTGACAACTATTCTGAAGTTCAACCTAATTTGTCATGCTTGCCAATTTCTATAGTGTACGTACTTCCACTGTGGTTTGATTTTAAGCTACCAACATGACGTAACTGAATGCAGATTGAGAAGAAATACTCAGTCGCACACCACTATCAAGTATTTCCGCCATACATGTAATAGACGTAAACAACCTCCAGAGCATTCAGTAACAGTAAAGTGTTATGGAAGAATTAGGAAATTATGAGTTTGGGACATTATCTTTACTCTAATATAATTTATTAATTATATTTAATTGTAAGTTTATATAAAGTAATTTTTAATAATGGCTGTGCTTAACAACAGGTTTGCAAAATTCCTGAAAATTTAACAGTCAACACTTGCAAGCCAGTACAAGTTATGTTCAACACATTACTGGATGCAGGCTCTTTATATTCTTCTGCTCTGCCACCTTTAATGTGTCGGCATACTTGTTGCCTCATGCTCACAAGCTGGCTGCTGCCCTTCTAAGCCTCACATGTGTATGCCAGGCAGGAAGAAGAAAAAGGGGTACAAAAGCTAACGTGGTGTGATACTTTTTAAAAATCCTTTCCCAAAGCCCCACTCAGTGGCTTCTCTTTACAACTCATTGGCCCGAATTGTGTCACATGTGCTGAGATTGAAGATGGCTAGGCAGAAAGAAATCATGGATGAAGGCTAGGTTACCCAACAAAATGAGTCTGACATAACAATAAAATATTTTTATGGCACTTGAATGTTCAAGACACCATGCCGTGCTCAGCACAACACAGAGGTGAAAATAGAGTGATTCAAGACTCAGTGTTTGCCCTCAAAGATTCTTGGAAGATAAGACATATGTATGTGGAAATATAGCCAACAATTCCATGTGAATTCTCCTTTAACAACACACAAAAAGCCAAGCACTGGTTCAGAAGCTAAGTGCCTCTAGACTTGGCAGAGGCAGGCACCACTCTGGACTGAGTGGTCCATTTCAAGAGAAGAGCTCATCATCAGAAAGAGAAGTCAGGCCAAACAAGTAACTGCAAACAGGTTTATAAATTCCGCTTAATTTGAATCACTAATTAGTGTACGTAGGCATGGCCTTTGTACCCTCTCCTATTGCAGTTATTTTAGCTAATTGCATGGGAGGTCTAAATTTGTGTTGGAATACGTGGACTAAAATTAAATTGCTCTCTCTGCAATGACCTACCTGCTTTTTCTAGGTAATAGATAATTATCATTTTTCTAAGCTTAGTCTAATACTCTTCAAAGTCCTCTGAAATCACATTACTGGTATCAAGTGGCTTGTTTTTCAAGTCTTCTAATTTTTTAAATTCTATCTTTCTACTCAAAAAAGAATACCACTACAACGTTTTAAAGCATCATGTGACCTTTTCCAAACAATGATCATAGTGCTGATTTGAGTATTATCACCATTTTTCTGGAAATTTCTATCATGAACAAGGTCGAATTATATTATACCTGTTTTTCTTTAAATATTTTGAGCTCCTTCCTGCACCTGGTCAGAGTAGGGGACCCTCACTCTTGGCATGAATGGACATCACCTAAATGAATAATAAAGAAGTTTGCTCTAAATTGCTGAGCTATACAAGCCTTCGGGGCTGTGGAATCAGGCCATCAATTTTGCCTGATGTAAAAGGTTATTCTCTTACTGCCTTTCAGCTTTGCCCTTTTAGCTCTGTACGGGTCACCACCAAATTCCTACCTAAAAAAAAATTTAGCATAATGGCCTGTCTGGCACAATGATAGGTCTGGAAAGTTCAGAGAAATTCTTGCTACAAGGTCCTTCTGGACTGTAATAGACAAATAACAGCATCCTCCCCTCCTGACGTATCCTAGAAGCTCTTCTCCTCCGCACCACTCTACCTCTCTCCCTATATAACTCACTTTGTTCCATATAAAAATCATATATTAATCAGCTATTGCTGCAATAATGCTGTAAAACCAGCTTCCCTAAAACACATTGCCTTACAGCAACAAGCATTTCTTTTTCTAGCTCCCAGGTTTGTGGAGTTTCTGGGACAGCCCTGCTCCAGGATGTGGGTCAGCTTAGCTTGGCTGTAGACTTCCAGTGGGGTTCAGGTCTGCTGTGTGAGTCTCTACCTCTGTTTGGACCAGCAGCTACCTGGGGCATGGTCTTTTCATAGCAGACTTCAGGAGTGCAAAGGGGCAAGCAGAAACACACAAGGCCTCCCGAGGGCTCAGCCTAGGGCTTGCGGTTGTCATCTGTGCTTGTTCTCCATGGGCACAACCCAATATCAATGGGGAGGGAAATATACTTCTCTTACTCCAGTGGAAAGTGTTCAAAGTCACATGGCAAAGGGCGTGAATGAGTAATCCTAACTCAGGGAGGACTTGAAGAATTTCAAATGATGATTCCGTCTTGCACAGATACCCTACCCTTTTGGACTCATCAGTTTTCTCACAAGCAGTTCGCAACTAATAGTTTTAGAAAGAAGGTTTTCCAGTGACTGACTGTTCTTTTTCAATAAGTCTGCACGAATGCCTGTAATGTATTCCACTAGTCACCTGGGGGCCACAATGGAGTGCTGCTCTAAAGAAAAATTGAGTCATGGAAGCAACTGGCACACACGCATTTGGTTTGGTTGGTTGATAATACAAAGCAGTACCTGGTTAAGAGTGAGAATGGTAACAGGCGGTGGGATTTTGATTGACATAAGCAAGGGCATTTTCAAAAGGAGAAGCGCATCTGAGGGAGGAAAAAGTTCTGTATGGGAATGAGCATTACCTCAGACATACGTCATCCTAACTTTTGTAAGCTGAGGTACAAATGATAGCGTTTAACCAGTCAGTAGGCTGGCTGTTCATCTATCCTCTATTTCAGCCCCGTTCCTCTATCCCTAATTTTTAATCTTTCCACTACAATCACGCATTGGTTAACGACAGAGATTCGTTGTGAGAAATTTGTTGATAGGTGATTTTGTCATTGTGCAAACATCATAGAGTATACTTACACAAAGCTAGAGGGTATAGCCCACTACACACCTAGGGTATATGTTACTAATCTTATGGGACCACCATCATACATGCAGTCCATCATTGACCAAAGCGCCGTTATGCAGTGCATGACTGTATTCTGTTTGTTAATAATAATAATTGTAAAATGGCACAAATAGAGGTGTTCCTTAGAATGCTTTTGTAATGCAAACATTCACAGCAACTAAACAACTGACCAGTTTTATAGATTCAGATTTCCTTCATTCAAAGCAGAAATACCTTCCTGCAGAGACTTTTATTCATATGTGAAGAAATAACACCCAAGGAAACAGCGACTGAAAGATTTCCTTCCAGGCAGGAGGAGACCTCAGTCACTCAGTTCTGGCAGTGGCAGTGTGTGGAAAGCTTGCTTTGTCTTCTACCCATTTCAGCTGAAGAATGGCAGCACAGACGTTTGAGCTCTGCACGGGTTTGGATCCAGTGCCTATGTTTTGTTTCCAAGATTCAGGAACTCTCGCCATGGGTCTGAGCTCGATTCTGAAAGCTGGAAGTCCATGGAGCCCTCCTCCGTTTTATAGATGCTGAAAAGGAAGACTGGGAGCTTATTCAAATAAATTTGAATAAAATTGGGACGAAAATTCAGGTCTCCTGATTTCCCAGGTGAGGGCAAGATTCTGCCCGTCACCTCCTGGGTCCCCTTCGTGCTTCTAGAGCTTTTCCTATAAGCCATCTCCTCTCACCAGATCTGCAAAATCAGCTCCTCAAAACAGGCATGGGTGCCTTGACTTCAGAGAGAACTTATTTCAAATCACAACTCCCACCTATTTGCTGGGTGTCCTTGGGCAAATTGCATGATCTCTCTGTGCTTCTATTTCCTTTTGTGTAAAATGTGGCTAATGATATCTCACTCGCAGACCTGCCTTAACTGTCCTGGAGATAAATGTTGGACTCTACACACAGACACACCTCCTGAGGGGCAAATATGAATTATCAGAGCTGACACTGCTGAAATCTAGAAGGAAACAAATATATTTTCCTGTCTCACCCTGTCTCATATTTGAAAGATTCTTCTCTCGCACAGTGGAGACTGTCTTCCACAGTATTGTGCAAAATGCTATAACTTCCTCTCCATCACCCCCTCTTTCCAAATGGCACTGTATGGCCCATTGGAAATAAGAAGGGGCCCATTGCTAAGCCATCTACCTCTCAGTGACCACACAAAGGCTAGAGAGAAGCCTGGAATTACCAGCTGTTAGGATAAGGTAACTCTCTCTTAAAGGCAAATTACTATAACCTTGTTAAGCCTCAATTTCCCCCTCTATAAAATGGAAATAATAGCTCCTACCTCCTATGGGTATTGCAGGGCTTAACTGGGCAGCCCCGGTTTTGCTAAAGTGCCTGTGCAGTGCCTGGCGCGTGGCAGGGTTAATGTTAGTTTCCCTCTTCCACATCTTAGTAACTCAGCAAGATCAACCTTCCAAGTTTACATGTGAAAAAAATGAGTGCTTCCAACAGCCTAAACTTGGGGGCCCCAAGGAAAGCTTTGTACGAAAGCACCTATCGAGCCTCTTCAGGAAGGATACCCTGCCGGGAAATTTTTTCTAGGAATAGGGCACAGCACTATTTCCAGGAAGAAAAAGTCACCAGATGGAAAACAGAGGCAGTTGGGCACTGTTTAAAGCTGCCCCAAACTGGATTGGTTTCTACCAAGGTGTGGGACCCTGAGCAAACACCTATTTTGAGAGTTGGGTTAAAATAGACTAGAAGTGACTTTAAGGGAACAGAAGCCCCAAAGTAGCAATCTGAGGGGTGCGAGCCGACAGAGAAGGTGCAGTCTGCCGTTGGGGCTTGGTGCGGAAGGCAGGGGCATCCTGGAGGTCAGGGTCTAATGGGAGGCAGCATGTGCCCTGATCTCTGGAGCTCTTTTAAAGGAATTGTTGCAGATGCCCTCGGTGTCTTCAACTCTAACGAGCCCTGACCAGATGCCAGTAGGACTCAGGACACTGATCTCTCTCCAGGCTATCTTGTGCTGCCATGGTGGGCAGGAGGCTCTAAATTCTAGGGATTCAGGTATATCCTTTCTAGAATTACTACTGATGTGTTCTCCTGTGGAACTCAGCACTGTTGTCTCCCTCCCTGTAGGTCTCTGGAGACTGTCAAAACACAAGCTGGTCCCACTCAGCTCCTGAGACTAGGAAAGGAAAGAGCCAAGGAGTTATGGACGTGGCTTTGAGGGTTTTTTCATCGTCTAAGGGTTCAATATTTAGAGTGATATTGATTCGATTTATCTAGTGTTGTAATGTTCCATTGGTTGCTAGGCAACAGAGTTCTTTCTTCTCTGTTTTCTGGGTGGCTCATGGGAGTTTGACTACCAAAGAGATTACTTTGTGTATATGAAACTAAATGGACCATAGGTGCCATACATAAGTGGAGGAATACTGTTTTACTGGGCAGTGTTAAGACCACATTTCCTATCACGTCTCAGTAATTGCAATTCAACCTCCAGAACAAAGGGGCCATTCATATTCACATTCTCCTACAAGATACCCACTGAGAACAATTTAACACAAAGTTGTGCTGAGGCATAAAACCCTATGCTGTGTGCTTACTATTCCATCCTCCTAAAGTTCAAACCTGCACTGGGGCAAGGATGGATTTATTCCTCCCTGGCTGGTCCCCTCCAAATCCCACACTAATAACCAAAAATAGCAACCTGGATTATAGAGGGCAAATTCTGACTTGCACTGAAACCCTGATATGCAGGGTCTTTCCTCATTTCTTTTACCTCATCTTCTCCCCAACTCACCCTGAAATGGCCTTCCCTTTTTTGGAGGCTCTTCTGTAAGTCTTTTACACTGATGTTCACTGTTTCTTTAAAATCCCAAGTCAGAAGCAGCAAGCAAATGAGGCACTGTCAGCTTGGGCTATATGGTTCAGTGACTTGGCATTAATGACGTTTATTTTGGAACCTGAGTGATGGCCTGACCTATTTTAGGATCTCTGCTTTAACCGCACCTCCCTTCCCTACTTTTCCAATAGAAATGAAGGCAAAAGGGATCGAGGGGAGGTTGGGGAGAGGAAGGGGGAAAACTTGGAGCTCGGTGCTCTAGGAGTTATCTCTGAAGCTGCCCACACTGGTCATAACAGTTCACCCACCGTCATAAAGGCTGGAATTCAGGGCTGTGTCCACAAAATGGGAAGAGATTCCAGAGGCACCTCTCTGTCCAGTTTCTTGGGTGTGGCCACAGGAAATACACAAACCATAGACCACATTTGGTATTGTTCCGCGTTTTCCTCTATGGAAAAACCTGTGCGTGATCGAAATGATCTCCTTCTTCCAAAGAGCAGAGCTCTCTGGAGGAGGGGAAGGAAGGGAAGGAGGAGGGGAAGCAAGTGCAGGCGAATAGCCAACTATGCACATTTCCGGAGAGTAGGGATGTAAAACAGATGTTGTGCAGGAAAATAAACCATTGCCCTGGGAGCATCAGCATCAGCCTCTGGAGAACAGGGTTTCTCAGATGCAGGCAAATAACACAGTAAGTCACTGAAAGCTGCATACTCATCACAATCAGCTCTAAGGAATGGCCCTGCTGGGTTGCCTGGTCCCCTGTCTCCACCTCTTTTTCGTGGCTGTGCAGTAGCCAGCAACCTCTGAATGGACGTTATTCTCTTTCTTGAACTAGGAATGAGGTGTTCTCACTCACACCAGAGCTCCTTCCCTGCGATGGAGGGCGGGAGCGACAAGACCTGAAACTCCAAGAGGGAGATGGTGGCTCTGAGCCCTTTCCTACTGGCTCCAATGGAATGAATGCGAGAGTTATAAGCAAGCAAAAGGACCCAGGCCACTGGGTGGAGACCCTAACAAAACAGGTATAGCACTCACGTAGCAAATGGTGGTATCAAGGTCAGTGGTATAGACTACTGTGGAGCTGCTGCTTGGGCAACTCAGGGAAACATCAATGGCTATTAAGAAGATTCTATGCTTGAGCCACTGGGGGCCTACCAAGAGAAAGAAAGGAATTTAGAAGGCGTGGTGTTCCAGCACTGTGTGAGGTAGAGGTCAGAGGTGTGATGTCTCCTCCCACTGGATTGGGATGTAGGAAGCAAGCCCATTAGAATTAACAGAGCTCAACTCTACCAAAGGGCCACAGAACATAAAGGGCCAAGCAAGTCTTAAGCAGAGAAACAGAATTAAAGAGCAAGTGTCCACTGTGGCAAGTCACTAAAATGCAACATAGGGAGAAGTCCAGCCAGTAAATTGTTCCCTGAGAACTGAGTCCACAGAGTAAGTCTTAAAATAGAATATTTAAATCAACAATTCTAGGACCTCTGAAATTTATTGACAAAATCAGAAATAGTTCTTTTTCTAGGTACTCCTCTTTGCCTTTCTAAATCTTTTAGAATTTTACAAGGCAGGTAGGCACTGCAATATTTTGGGTCCCAAAACACTTTTTAGGAAAGCAAGCTCGAAGTATCAACCTGTCAGATGTTGTCTAAAGTTATTAGCCTGTCTTGTGGATGACTTGCGGAGGCGCGCTAAAAATTTGGCTGGGTAGTTTTCCTCCTTCCCTATATATTTCTTGTCTTCACCCAGTCTGTTTTCTTAGGACTGTGGTTCACATATTTATAATTAAAGCAGAAAAGGGGGTAAGGAGGTAATTCATGTCTTTTTCCGATTCCTGGCAATGCTTTCACCTCTGGAATCTAAATTAACAATGTTAAATATTGAGTGCCTGGAGGGAAGATGGAAGAAGGAGGAGAAAGAAGAGAAAAAGAAGGAGGAAGAGGAGAAAGAAGAATAGAATAAGAAGACAGAGTTCGCTGCAAATTATATTTCTAGTTCCCAGACCCAGAAAGTCATTGACCCTGAAATGGTTTGCTCCTAAGTAATTCTACCATGCTGAAAGAACGTATCTTTATCTAAGTGGAATCAGGTTTAATAGAGGAATACTGTGCCTTAAAGTTGATTTAAGTAAATTAATTTCCTCATGAAACATACCATCAAGCATGGAAAAACTAAAGGGTACAAGATAATAATGTGCCGATTAAGAGGAGGGATCCTGGGGATGTCAGTTTACAGAAACTACTGCTGTATCTATACACACAGATGGCTTTGGAAAACATCAATTCTTCTGATGGTTGGACGGTTAGTTAACTACCTGGTTGGCTTGACTGAATTTCAGCTGGTTTGTTTTGAAAATAACACACACTTTGCTTAACATCCTCACTTTTGAGCAAGTTTACTGGGTGCTGTCTTCACTTGCCTGCTCAAGGTCAAACAGTGGAGTGCATGACAACTGCAGCTTAAACTGAGCTAAGGAAACTGGTTGAAGGAGAGAGTTAACAGAAAGTCCAGTAGCCAGGAGAGGATCAAACAAGGACCGCTGGCCAACAGTTAATTCCAATTCAAAAGAGATACTGAGCCAAGAGAGTGGAACTGCCAGAGGGAAAACCAACTGATTCTAGAAAATTCCAAAAAGTGTCCAAAATTCTAAAATGTGTCACAGGAGCACAGTTTTTCCCAGGCACCAATGTTCAGGATGCAACACTAGAAAATAGGAAGAAGGAACCAGAGAAGCCATCTGATCTCTCCATGTGGGGATTTGGCGAGGTAGGATTATTATTCAATGACATGTCAGCACTCTCCTCCACATGGAATGTCATTTCTATTTTCATAATCCAGAAGTTTTCAGAAACAACACTCTTGATGTACTGCTCAACTGACCTTTCTTTAGTTCTAGGAGAAGGGCGGAGAAGTCAACTGAGAGCTGGCTGCTTATTTTAAACAGCTGGGATAGAGTTGGAATAACACAAATGTAGACATCCATTTCTAGCACCTCACACAATAGTAACACAGCTCCAGGGAAAGGCAAGCGGACTGACTCCTTTCTAATTAGAGAAGCTTTTGATAAGGACCCCAGGAGTTCCTTATCCTGAAATATCACTTGTCTCATGAGCACACGGACCCACTAAGGCACCCTGAATGAGATGGATGGGTGGTGCCAAGTTCTAAATCTTCTATGGGGTTTCCCTTGACAGGCTGCTTTTATGATTTAGGGCACCATCAGTGGCCCTGGTTTGATTCATCACTTGGCGATTCATCTTCTCAACGAGCTATGGTGCCTGCTGTATAAGGCCTTTTCCCTTCTTCTCCTTTGAAGAAAGAGAGAAACAGGTGATGAAAGCCAGGCTTTGGGACAGAATTCTAGTTTGTTCCTGACAGAATTAGCCCTCAGTAAGAACGAAAAGCAAATAGACTCTCAGATCAATTTCGGGGCCGACTATGCATATTGATAAAACAATGTTCATTTACGTCAAATATGTCGCTTCTATTATTTCACATATTGGTATGAGAAGTACCATGAACAGCCATGGCAACATATGAACAAGTGAGTGGATTTTTCTACCTGGGCATTATGATTACTTAAAAGTAAGCACATTCAGTTTTTTAAAGGAAAATTATATTTTAACACTTAAGTATATAGATTTATTAATATATTGAGTATTACATTTCTGTCCTAAAAGTTATTATTACCATTTTGAATTTTGTTACATGTTTTCTGTTTTGGCAGAAGTGTATACATCCCTACACTTCTTCTTTTCACAATATTTTTAAACAATATTTATTGTGTTTTTATGACAAAAGCAATGCATGTGCATTATAGTGAGCTTAGAAAAATAAAATTTCAGGCTAATATAAAGAAAAAATTACCTATTATACTACTACTCAGAAATAATCATGTTCATAAACTTGTTGAATTTTGTGCATTTATATATAATGAACATATTATACAAAATATATAAATTAGGATCATCTAATATAAGGATAACGTAGAAAAACTCTGCCTTTTCTATGAATGGCCATCATCCTAGTCAGCCCTAATCAGCCTACAATGCCCATCTATCTAAAGGAAGTTTAGTAGAGCGGGGAAACTAAAGTAAAATTCAGCTTCTGGAATTCAAAACTAGGATTGGCAGCAGACAAGATTCCACAATCCCAGGCATTTTCTTGAGAAATGTTTGTCTAAATCTCTTAATCTCCCCCACCTTAACACATCCCAAACCAACTGTTTTTATGATATAGATTAGAGATCTTTATTCGGAGGAGGTCCAGATAGAAAGAGGAAAGGGGAAATCCCACCCTCCAATCCAGGTGTGTCAATTTTCCCCTCTTCAGCCTGAGAAGGGCAGGTACACAGACGGATGAAGGTAATATGGAGAGCAAAGGAAACTGTCTTAGTCCATTAAGCTTGCTGTAACAAAAATACCATAAACTGACTGGCTATTAAACAACAGAAATTTATTTCTCACAGTTCTACAGGCTGGGAAATTCAAAATCAAGTCTTCAGCAGATTCCATGTCTGGTGGAGACCTGCTTCCTGGTTCAGAGACGGCCATCTTCTCACTGTGTCCTCACATGGTGGAACAGACAAGGAAACTCTGTGGCCTCTTTTAAAAGAACTCTAATCCCATTCTCAAAGGCTCCACCCTCATAATTTAATCACGTCCTAAAGGTCCCACCTCCAAACACCATCACATCGGGGATTAGGTTTCAACATAGGAATTTGGGGAGTTGCACACATTCAGTCTATAGCAGCCTGAGTGTGTGTGTGTGTTGCCTGTAATATAGCAAGCCATTTAATCTTTAAATTCAGGTGTTTTTTCAGACTCATATAGAGTCTTTCAATATACTTTCCATTTTTACATTTTATACCATTTGTCCTGTTTCTTTCCCCAGAAATCTCTACAATTTTTAAGTTTTATCTTTGTTTTATGTCCTCCAAATCTGTCTAATTCTTCTTGCTTATATCTATTAGTTCTTTTCCCCTGAACTCTGAGAGAGCTTCTCAAATTTGCCTTCCAAATCCTCATGAATTTTAATCTTGGCACTGATATCAATTTCCTTGACTTCTTCCTTTAATTCTTCTTATTCCCTTTTTGTCTCAACTAGTTAAAGCTGAATCTCATCCCATTCGACCCTTCACCGCTTCCATTTCCTTCTTAGGGTTTTGCTTCTCCTTTCGTCAAGGCCGTGTCTTCTTGCAACTATTGTGGTCCCCAAACAGTATTCTAAAACATTCTTTTTGTTCTTGCAATAAATATTTTTTTAACTGCATTTTTCCATTGAGTACACTGAGAGTGGCTCCCCTTTCCTTATTCCATAGCATTTTTTCCACCTAGCCTATGTTAATTTTTTGTAATATTCTCATCTTGAAAATAAAAGAGTATAATTTGGGGTTCTCAATAGATTTAGTGTGAATTTCTTTGGGTTCTACTCACAAGCCCCATAAGCGCCAGGAGACCCTCTTCTCTGATCTAACCCTAGAGGGAATATTGGTTAGTATAATTCTCAGCTCATTTTTTAGGATCCGATATGCATTTATCTGGTTCTAACTTCTGTTTTCTCCTATCCTCACAGCTCCTCTAATACTGAGAAATAATGGAATATATGTCTATTGATTAGCATGTGGATGCACTAAAAATTAGACCCAAAAGTTTATCATGGCTCAAATACGGTAGACATGCATTTCTAGCTCATGAAAGAATTCACAAATTCCTGAAGAACAGGCAGCTCTACTTCATATGGTGACTCAGGGACTCAGGTTCCTTGCATTTCCATCCAGAAGATGGAGGGAGAGAAAGCGAACAAGGAAGAGGCACAGTCTCTTCTTAAAAGTCTTGGCATGGAGCTAGCACAATTCACATCTGCTCACATTTCATTGGAAATAACTGACTCATGACCACATCCAGCTGCAAGGAAAGCTGGAAATGCAGTCTAGCTGTGCGTTCAAGAGAAGGAGAACTCTAATTTTGGTGAACAAGTCTGCCACAATGTTGGAAACTAGACTTGCCAGTACATACTGGTATATGGACTTTTCTGCTTTCCTCCCTTGTCAACATTGCTTTTCTTGGCTGCAGAAGATACAACGCTCAGTATTCAGCTACAATGACTCCTCTGGCTCCTTCTCTTCCTGGTCATTTTGAGTAAGATAGCCTACCCATCCCACCTTCAGCCCCTGGAATGCAAACTCTATAACCAGGCAGCCTTAGATCATTCTAGAAATTAATCAGAGAAAACAAAAAGGAGAGGAGGAAGTGGCCAACACAAACTAATTCCTTTTCTTTAATTACTTAGGAACATTCTTAGATTTTCTCTGGCAACAGAAGCAAAACAAAGCAGTTGCACTGAACTGACATACCTCTAGCTCAACAGTTCTCAAAGTGTGGTCCTTGGACCAGCAGCATCAACAACATCTGGGTACTTGCTAGAAATATCAATCTTCAGGTTCCACTCCAGACCTACTAAATCAGAAACTCTGGGAACGAGGCCAGCAATCTGTGTTTTTAACAGCCCTACAGATGACTCTGCTACACACTAAAGTTGGAAAACCACTCTTCTGACTAAAGCTCGCCTATGACCTGGGCCATAGCAAGGCACCATACGTCAATCTGTAGCACTTCATTTTAGTTGTAAACAAAACACCTAAAGGAATATCTGGAATTCTAATCTTGAAAAATTAAAAGTATAGAGCAATGGTAATGAAACTCAAAGCTCTAATCTGACTGATTAGAAAAACTAAAGCCTTTGTTAAATAGGAAGCTTCCATCACTCACAAATTGTTGCTTAGTTGTTTTCTCTGAGACTAATTATCTAATTCTCTGTGCTGGATTGAAATGACCATCAGTAAGAAACACAGAGTCATAAAACGTCTGATGTGGAGGGGATCTCAGAGACCATCAAGTCCACTCACCCATTTTATAAACTGGGAAACTGAGGTCCGGGAAGAGTAAGTGGGTCTTCCAAGGTCCACCTCTGGTTGGAGGGACAGCCAGAACCAGAACCCAGGACTTCTGATTCCTGATACAGCTCTCTTTCCGCTAACATCATCTCCTGAGACCATGTTTGTAAAGCCTTCTGAAACATATAAAGTATAAAAGTGGTTGCATTATATTAATATTGAATTGAGTTCAGATAATTTGAATTCGAAATCTTAAAGAGCCAAACTTAAACGTGTGTGCAAATTTGTTCTCTAAGCCCTGTCCAAATGCAAATAAAAAATGAATGAATAGTATTGCCTTAGAATTACAGAACACTTTGGAACATTTGTATTGATATTAAGAAATGTAATGAAAAAGCATCAGGCAGCAGCCTCTGATAGCTCCTTTTCACGGTTTCCTCTAAAATGCCTTTGGTGGCATAGAAATCCGAGAGAAATTTCCACTAACTGTGAGGCCAATAGCTGTGAATGGAGAAGGGTGATCTGCGGATTCCATATCCTTTATTTCACCAAGAGAGAAACCCAGGCATCATAAAATAAGCCATTTGGTCCCTCCCTCACTGTCTATCCCGAGAAACTACCAGCAAAAGCAACAACAAGAAAAGTAGACAGCACAAGTATTATCGCAGATGATGGTAGACGGGACACCGCCTTCCGCGTCTCCTGCCTCAGCTGCACCCCATCATTCAATATCCCTTCAGAGACTGCATCTCCCAGGAACCCACAAGGCTGACCAAGTCAGACTTTCAGTTTCTGAAAGCAATAAAAACCTTGCACTACTCCTGACCTAGAGCATTTCAGAAATTGACAGCAAGTGAGGCAGCAATGGGATTGTGTCCCAGCTCACTGGTTAATGGAGTCGGGTGCCCCTGGCTTAGATTTTTTTGGTTGTCTGCAGCCTAGTGTCGGGCTGGCTCACACAGGGTTGGAGAGGACATGGTACCCCCATACACCCTGTGGTTGCCTTTTCCCAAGAGGAGTTTTCCTTCCAGCTTATTTTTTACCGTGAGAGCTGAAATAGACTTCTCTCTGCCTTAACTTTGTAACTGGCTTAGCTGGGTCTTTGAATTGGGAATCCTTTTTTTTAACAGCTTTATTGATATGTAATTCACATACCATACAGCTCACCCATTTAAAGTACATAATTCAATATTTTCTAGTGTATTCACAGATGTGTGCAACCACCACCACAGTCAATTTTAGAACATTTTCATCACCTTGAAAAGAAACCCTTACCCTTTAGCTATCACTCCCCTCTCCAACAGCCCTCCTAATCCTGAACAACCACTAGTCTACTTTCTGTCTCTACAGATTTCCCTGTTCTGGGCATTTCATATGAAAGGAATCATATCGTATGTGATCTTTTACGATTGACTTCTTTCACTCCTCATAACGTTTTCGAGGGTCATCCATGCTGTAGTGTGTATCAGTACTTCATTCCTTTTGATTGCTGAATAGTATTCCATTGTAGGGATACACCAGATTCTATTTATCTATTCACCAGTTGATGGACTTTCCACTGTTTCCATCTTTTGGCTATTACGAATAATTGAATCAGGAATATTAGAATTGTCATCTAGTGTGAGGGAAAAGAAATTTTACATAAATAAATTCCCTTAATAACTGGCTGTTTTTACGTAGTTTAGCATACTAATTCAACAAATATTGAGCACTTGCAACATGTAAAACAATGTGGAAACTACTTTGAGGTTGTAGTTCTTAGGAAATATTTATAACAGTAGTTGTGAGAAGACTATGTCTTACAAAGCCCTTTGATGATAGTATCTTAGGTAATCCTTTTTATTGTAAGAACACACCATGAAGCTGATGTTACTAATCTCATTTTATAGAAGACGTAAGCTCTGAGGATTCAGGATTATGCATCTAGAGAGCAGAAGACAGATTGGAGAACTTCTAGTCCAGTGTGTTAAGATATATTTTCATCTAATTTTTATAGGGAAGAAATCCTTTTGCAAACATTTTCCCACAATAGTTGAGCCTTCTGCAGTCCCAGGTTCTGAATCAGAGATAAGAACATTTCTCCTCTCTTAAATTCCAACAGCTGTTTTTATACTTTTTAAAATAGGTGACCTTTTGCTATTTATCATCATATTTGTGCTAAGGGTTATCGCCTTCTCTAGCTGTTCATAGCAGAAAGACTAGACCAGAAGTCCTTTGAGAAATGCGCTAGCCATAAAGGTCCTGTGGCATTTCTTCAGTGATGTGGAATGATTCCACCACTAAAACAATGTCTGTTGGGTTTTGTTTTTTTTTTTTTTTTTTTATCAGTGGCTGTCTTTCTTTGAAACTGGGAAAATCCAATAGAAATGCTGGCCACATGGGCTCATGCTGCATGGATCTGGAGCTACTGAAAGCCAGCGGCCAAGTCAACACCAAGGAGAGCTGTGTGTTTGCTGAAACACATGAAAAAGGGAGCTGCTAGAGAGGGGGAATGAGTAAGAAGTCAAGAGTCCAGGACATCAGACAGAGGTTTGAACTGCAGAGAAACATGGGATGAGTCCAGTGGGCTCATGACAAGGCCTGTGGATGAATCAAGGTATCTGAGGGCTTATTTATTTTGTATTCTTGCTTCCTGGTAAAACGCAGAATTGTCCAGCTGAAGGGAGCAGAGCATAATTGAAGGTCCCGGGCTATTACTGAGACTAGCTTTTAGATTTCACTTTCTAAGGGCATCATTATTGCCATCTTCAGTGCAGAATTGCCACCTTGCAGGCCGCAAACAAATGAAAACAACCCAATGCCCATCAAGTGGGACAAATTAAACTATGGTAAGTCCATACAGTGAGCTACTGTCAGTTCTTTAAATAGCGTAGAGAGCTACCCACTTTTCTAAGAAGATATTCATGATACAGTGTTGAGTAAAAAAAGGTTATAGAACAGGGCTGGCCCCGTGGCCAAGTGGTCAAGTTCGCGCGCTCCGCTGCAGGCGGCCCAGTGTTTCGTTGGTTCCGATCCTGGGCGCAGACATGGCACTGCTCATCAAACCATGCTGAGGCAGCGTCCCCCATGCCACAACTAGAAGGACCCACAGTGAAGAATATACACTATGTACTCGGGGGCTTTGGAGAGAAACAGGAAAAAATAAAATCTTAAAAAAAAAGGTTATAGAATACCATGAATATTGTGCCATGCATGTAAAATTGTGTGTATATGTGTTTATGTATGTGGGTGTGTATAATTTTATGTCTCAAGGTATAAAGGAACATAGAGACCTCTTGTACCTTGAAAGTGTATTTACCAAAATTAAAGTACTTTCAGGATGAGTGGATGTTTTCTTTTTTCTTTTAACTCTTTTCTATATTACTTTACCACTATCCTTATCCTTAAAACTTACTAAATGCTCAAAATTCATAAAATAGTCTTCTTTAAGATAATACCACTTATTGAGCACCCATCAGTTGCTAGCTACATGGATTGTCTGATTAGAACTTCACATCAATTCTTGGAAGTGTAATATTATTATCTCCACTACTTAAATGAGACAACCAATACAGAAACCTTAAGAAATTGGCCCAAGTTCACACAGCAAGCAAAAAGCAAAAAAAAAAAGAGCTGGGACAGTAGTTTAGGACTATCTAACTCTATAGTACATGCTCTCAATCACTGTACTGTGCTGCTATGAAAAATGCAAAAGAGCTCAGGCCTTATCCGGTCAGGACAATGATCATCAATGATCATAATTTCCCGTGTTATTTATTCACTAACGCCATGTTGAGCAGATCATTATGAACGCTGATCAACCCTGACAAGAAATGTTCACAACTCACAGACCTGTTCAAAATTGAATTACTCAATCCTCTTCATATACGAATATCGGATGCTGAAGTGCTTTGAAAACATGTCTGTGAATTCTTGACACTTCTCCCATAGAGAGGCAGTATCTGTGCCCCCTTTCCCTGAATCTGGGCTGGCCTTAGAGACGTAACTAATAGAACACATCGAAAACGATGCTGCACGACTTCCAAGCTTCCCCCTTGCTCGCCTGGATGCTCACTTTTGAGCCCTGAACCACCCAGGGCCACTTTGATAGAGGAAGCTCAGGCCACGTGGAGGTGCTGCAGTTGACAACCCTCGCTGAGAGCCCTGCCGACAGTCAGCATCAACTGCCAGACACTTGAGTGAAAACGCCTCTGTATGACTCTAGCCTCTAGATGACAAGCCACTCCCAACTATTGAGTCTTCCCAGCTGAGACCCAGATACCGTGGGTCAGAGACAAGCCATCCCTGTCTAATTCCTGACCCACAGAATTCTTGAGCATAATAAAATGGTTGTTTTATGCCACTAAGTTTTGAAGTGGTCCTTTATGCGGCAATAGTAACCAGAACAGATCTCAACCCCAACTCCAGCTCATTCCCTCAATAGCTATCCATTTTACTCAATTCTTCCTAGTTGGATTTGAGCCTTGGAGGTTGTTTGGACAGAAGTTATTGGCTCTAATCTCTTTTCCCATAAAGCTAGGATAAGCTGCAAGCTCCCTGAAGGCAAGAATGAGTTTATCGTTTTGAAGATTACATCCCAACACTAGCCATAGTGCCTAGAGCATCTGTGTAGGCTGCTTCAGTTGTCTATCACGTTACTGAAGCCACCCCAAAACATAGTGCTTAACACGGGGTCAGCAAATTATGGTCCACAGGCAGATCTGGCCTGCCAGCTCTTTTTGTAAATAAAGTTTTATGGGCACACAGCCCCACTCCATCTTTTACATATTGTCTACAGCTGCTTCCACTCCACAGTGGCAGAGTTGAGTAGTTGCAACAGAGACTATAAAGTCCTCCCGCAAAACCTAAAGTATTTACTATCTGACCCTTTACAGAGAACGTTTGTTAGCTCCTAGCAATGATGATTCATTGTTTCTCCAAATTTTTTGATTGGCTGGGCTCGATCGAGCAGGTTTTTTCCCTCTACACAATCACTGATGAGGCTGCATTCATCTGAGAGCCTGGCTACTGCTAGAACATCCAGCTCGCATATCTGGGGCCTTAGTGCTGTCAGCCAGGGCATCTCGATTCTCCTCCATGCAGCCTTTCTCTCTGGCATCTCATCGTTCATTAGTCCATCTCAAGTTTCTTTATTGAAACTTCTGAGAGAGAGCAAAATCAGAAGCTACAAAGCCCCTTAAAATCTAAGGCCAGAACTTACACAGCCTCACTTCCATTGTGTTCCACGGCTCAGAGCAAGTCACAAGTCAGTCAAGATTGAAGGAGAGAGGACTCTCCACTCCTGGTTGGAAGGAGCAGATTGGATGTACAGAGAGGGCAGAAATTCTTGGTGGCCATCCTTAGAGGCTATCTACCACATAAAGCATGTATTAGACATTTGCTGAATGCATGAATGCAGGAGAGCTCCCAAAGGCATAAAAGCAGAAAGGAAAGTAAGCACGGAAAAGGATATGTCCTAGCTTATCTACACAGGGAGGCAAGGTCTCCGTGAGCCATCAGCACTAACAGAGGGCCAGGGGAGCTGAAGAAATGCACACGCTCCAGATGAGTATGGAAAGAAAGTAAGAGATCAGAAATGTGGTCAATGAAGTCATTTGAGGATGGGAGGCTGTAGGAGAGAATGGAGAGGAGATCAGATACTGGGTCTTCATGGTAGGAGACACCAAATCTCCCCAGAGCAAGTACAAGAATTAGACTTCATGAGTCAATGCCAGACAAGAACTAGCAGCGATGGATGGAGAAGAAAAGCAATGAACTTTTGTGAGTATCTGCAACATCTGGACCAATGTATTGGATGGTCTTCTATTATATTGGTCGTGTGTCAGATGAGATGGCTAACCTCAGTGGATGCGATTCCTTAAGCTTACGAGTTCTGTCATGACAGCATCCAACAAAAATGATGCAAACTACTCAGTTAATAGACTTGGAAGAATTTGTTAACCGAAGAAAGGAACATGGCATCTTCAGCAACAACAAAAAAGCCTTACATTCCAGTGGTATATGTGGGTTGCTACTAGCAGAACCAGCAATTCAACAGGTGAAACTATTGGAAGAAGATGAATCGTATTCATTGTTACACATAATCCTGTGAAGAAGTTAAAATTTCCCGTTTCACAAAAAAGGAACCTGAGGCTTGAAGAGATTAAAACTCTCTCACATTTATGTAGTTAACGTGTAGAAGAGGCAGGATTTGGACCCAATTCTGCCTGAGTCTAAAACAGTCATGTAGCTTCTTTGTGGAATACGGAAGTTGCCATAAAAGGAAAAAGTCAAAATATGAGGCTTCGTCTGCCTAGAAGTGTGTCTCAAAACATGTCCTGTGTAATACTAGTACCTTAAAATGATCCTTGAAAATGATGACCCCAAGGTAAATAAGTGTGAGAGCTGACACATGGCGGAGCCCCCTTGTAAAAGCCACATGAGCATTTGTATTTTTAAACAGAAATCTGTCTGAAATCCAAATCCTTTTTTCATTGACCGTCCATAATATCCTAAAGAACTAGTGTCCTAAGGAACTTGCTTTGGGAGCATTCTATCTAGGAAGATGAAGTCGTGAGAAAGCACTATTTTTATAATCTCATTCAATATGTAACCATCGAGAACACAATTTTGGCAGCCATTAGAATTTGGAGTACTCAACAAAGGTTAGAGCAGTTTTAAAACAAATAAAAAGAGCTTTTATCCTTCACAGTCTAAAGTAAGCGATGAACCTTACTGTTGTGCTAAATCACTCTGCCCCCTTTCCCTCAGCCCTCCTGGGTAGATTCACCCCGGGGCAGAGTCCACCCCTCCCCAGTCCCAGGAAGTGCTCCCTCCCGGAGGGAGGAGGCGGCGCGTCCTCCGGCAAGGGCAGCTGCAGCTGCTTAATCACCTGTCACCCAATCCTTCATTCACAGCAGTCTGGGAGCGAAGATCCCACACGTCTACCTTACCACTGGCCCTGTGGTCCTTCTTGCCGTCAAAGAGGAGCTGGCAGCAGGTTTCAGGCTGAACAAAAGAACCAGTTTAAACTACAACAAAGAATTGCTTCAAACCTAATGAAAATCAGGTATTGAAAGAAATAAGAAGCCCTGTCTCTCCTTTCTATTTCCTTTTTGGCAGGGAGGGTGAGCAGGGCCTCATGAGACCTGGCTGTGGGGAGGAAGCCAGGATGGGTCGTCCTCCAACAAGGGCTCACATTCATTAGCCTCTGGGATAACTGGTCCTCGAAGCCTCTTAGAGCCCGTACAGTTGTATTAACTCCCCTAGTCTTCTCAACTGCCACTCGTTTGTCATTTCCTCATAACTTCCTCCTCATCAGACCAGACTGGAAGTAGAGAACATTTCTGAAGCAGTGGCGAGCCAGAGGAAACGGTCGTCAAAGCAACAATGAAATGCCATTTTACCCCTATGGAATTGAAAGGAAGGACAGAGAGAGAGAGATGGAGAGAGAGAGAGAAGGGAGGGAGAGAGGGAAGAAGGGAGGAAGGAAGGAAAGAAAGGAGGGAAGAAGGGAAAGAAAGAAAATTTTGTGAAATTGCGTTGAAACAAGAACCCTCAAGCGTTTGCTGATAGCATTTTATGTTGGTACCACTACTCTGGAAAACACGACAGTGTGCATCAAGAATAATACAAATAAATACACCTTTTAACCCAGTAATTCTACTCACTGGACTTGTTTTCAAGAAATAATTTAAGAGAAACAAAAGGCTACATGCATTAGAATAAATACTTGAGAATTATGTCCAATATTGGGAAATTGCAAACAATCTAAATATCTAGTGATGTGAGAATAGCTAAGTAAGCTATGAGAAATCAGCCTGATGATATATTACATAGTCATTAAAAATAATTATGAAGATGGGGCTGGCCCCGTGGCCGAGTGGTTAAGTTCGCGCGCTCCGCTGCAGGTGGCCCAGTGTTTCGTTGGTTCGAATCCTGGGCGAGGACATGGCACTGCTCATCAAACCACGCTGAGGCAGCATCCCACATACCACAACTAGAAGAATCCACAACGAAGAATATACAACTATGTACCGGGGGTGTTGGGGAGAAAAAGGAAATAATAAAATCTTTAAAAAAAAATAATAATAATAATTATGAAGAACATGTCATACTATAGAAATTTTCTAGTAAAGCATTAAGAAATTCAGAGTTTACATTTATATGTATAGTCTGATTATAAGTATATAAAATATATGGAGAGACCAATTAAGACAGAATTTAAAACTGAAAATTGTTGCCATAGTAAGGGTGGTAGAATTATCAGTGACTTTTCTTCCCTTTTAAAATATTTTGTTTAAATGTAAACATTATTATCAGAATGGCTTAGCCAGGAAGCACCACCAAATTTACTATTGTTTCCCATCACAAAGTCTAATTTTCATAAATTGATAACTCAGATCTTTCAAGATGTTTGGGTTGTACAGACAGACCAAGAGAGAGAGTGAGAGAAATATCAAGCAATTACACGCCTTAGAAGATTAATATTTCAAATACAGTGTCCTAGACTAAGCTAAGTATTTCCAGGAAGCACAAAAATGTAACATTGTGACACTGAGGAAAGCAGTTTGGCAGTTCTTCAGTAAATTAAACATAGAATTTCCATATAACCCAGCAATTCCTCTTGTAGGTATATACCCAAGAGAACAGAAAACAGGTGGTCAAACAAGAATTTAAGCATGTATGTTCATAGCAGCACTATTCACCACAGCCGAAAGGTCCAAACAACCCAAATTGATGCATGGATAAACAAATGTGCCATATCCATACAATGGAATATTATTCAGCCATGAAAAGGAATGAAGTTCCAATACATGGAACAACATACATGAAACCTGAAAGCATTATACTAAGTGAAAGAAGCCAGACACAAAAAGCCACATATTGTATGATTCTATTTATATGAAATGTCCAAAATAGGTAAATCCATAGATTAGATGGAAATCACGTTAGTGTTGTCAGGGGCTGCGAGAAGGGAGGAATCGAGTGTGACTGCTTAATACGTATGAAGTCTCCTTTAAAGGTGATGAAAATGTTTTGAAACTAGGTAGAGGTGATAGTTGCTCAACATTGTGAATATACTAAATGCCATTGCACATACACTTTAAAATGAGGAAATTTATATTGTGCATATTTTACCACAATTTTTTAAAAGGGCCACACCGGGTCTGTACCCTCAAGGAGTCCATGACACCATATCCAGAGTAGAAGCTATGGGTGTATCCACAATGACCAGCGTAATGCTTGGCATATTGCAGGGACTAAATAAGTACTCATGCAAAGATAGGATGGAGAGGAGAAAGATGAGGAAGCAGGGAAGGGGGGGGGGGGGGGGGGGAGAGAAAGCAGGCCCTGGCACGTATGTTTATTGAATTAAGCACCTTATACCAAATGTACCTTAAAGCCACACATTCCTTCTGAATAGTTTCAAGGTTATACTCACATATCCTGCTTAAAGAATGCCCTCATTAAAATCCTAACATGCTGCAGCCATATTCTACTCCTGGAAGTGCTGGCCACTTGAGTTGAATAGATAAGTTGCTTTTCCCCAGAGACATGCAAGGCAAGAATAAAACGCAATTGTCAGTACTAGTCCAGGTATGACTTTAAGCAAATCACTCACCTACTCCCTGAATCCATGAATAAAGGCTGCTCTTCAAGATGACTTTTAATATTTAATATCCTTTTATCCCTTGTACATATCATAGCATACTGGTTAAGAGCACCATCTCTGGAACCCGGTTCCAGCGCTGACTTCTCCTAGAAACCCCAGGCCTTCATTTGGTGGCCAAACAGGCATCTCAAAATTGACATAGTCAAATGAGGCTTTTGACTCCCCTCCCCAGCCTGCTCCTCCCCACTTTTTCCATCTCTGTAAATAGTACCAACTATCTACTCAGTTGCTCAAATCAAAAATCTAATATTCCTCTGAACCCTCAGTGGTTCTCTCTTTCTCTCACCCTCTCCATCCATCAGCATGATATCTATGCACAGCTTGCCTACCTACAATCCATTCTCCATAGTGAAGTCAGAATGTTTTTTAAAAAATTAAATCTGGTGGCATCACACGCTTGCTTCAACAGCTTCCCATTGTACATCCAACAAAATCCAAATTCCTGCCAATGCCACAGGCCCTTTCTGACCCTGCCTCTGCCTCTTCTTGGACCTCATTTCCACCCTGCCTCCTTCAACCTCTACTGATCAGCCACATACTTCCCCTTCACTGGGTCTTTCACTAGTCCTTCCCTCTCCCCAGATGTTCTCCCCCTTCTTGGCTCCTCTATAATTTGCTGATCCCAACTTAAATATTACCATCTCCATGAGTACTTTCATCACCTACCCAAATTAATGATTTTAGCAGCACACTCTATTCTAAATATCTGCATAAAACTTAAAATTTTTTATTATTATTATTTATTTGATTTATTGGATTATTTTTTCTTTATTTATTGGTATACTACTTAGGGTTCAACAGAGAAACAGAACCACCAGGATATATATGTAGTGTATCTATATCTATATCCCATATAGACATATAGATATAGATAGATAGGGATATAGATATAGATATTCATATGGATATAGAGGTACACGGAGAGAGATTCAATAGGAGAAATTAGCTTATGTGATTACGAAGGCTGAGAAGTCCCACAATCTGCTATCTGCAAGCTGGAGACCCAGGAAAGCTGCTGGTGTAGTTCAGTCCAAGTCTGAAGGCCTGAGAATCAGAGGAGTCAGTGGTGTAAATCCCAGTCTACGAGCAGAAGAAGATGAGGTGAGATGTCCCAGCTGAAGCTGTAAGGAAGAAAAAAGGCACAAATTCCTCCTTCTTGCAATTTGTTCTATTCAAGCCCTCAGTGGATTGGATGATGCACACCCATATTGAGGAGGGCAATCTACTTTACTGAGTCTGCCAATTCAAATTCTAATCTCTTCCAGAAACACCCCCAAAGGCACACCCAGAAATAATATTTAACCTGGAAGCTTGTGGCCAGTCAAGTTAACGCAAAATTAACCATCACAACTAAATTATTATCCTTTTCCTTCAGAGAACTTTAAGGCCCATGAGAGCAAGACCTTTGTCTGTATCATTGAATTCTATATCCCCAGCATCCAGGCCCATGCCTGACACCTACCAAATATAACAGTTTTCTATTGCTACGTAAAGAACTATCCCAGAACTTAGCGGCATAAAATGACAAGAAACATTAATTATGTCACACAGTTTCTGTGAGTCAGGAATTTGGGAATAGCTCAGCTGAGTGGTTCTGGTTTAAGTTCTTTCATGAGACTGCAGTCAAGATATCAGCTGGGGCTACAGTCATCTGAAGGTTTGGTTACAGCCGTCCAAGATGGCTGACTCTCATGGCTGGTGGCAGGAGACTGGATCCAAGAGAGAGCAAGATAGAAGGCACAATTTCTTTTATGATGTAGACTTGGAAGTCACACACTGTTATTTCTACAATATCCTCTTGGTTACATAGATCAGTCCTATTCACTGTGGGAAAGACTACCTCCCAGTGAATACCAGGAGGCAAGGATCATTGGGGACCACCTTGGAGGCTGGCTACCACATTAGTGTTCAATTAATATATATTGTTGAATAAACTCATGATCAAATAGGCTGACTGCTTCTATTTAAATTCTGGTTCTGATACTTGCTAGTTGTGTGGTTTTGTCAAGTAGTTTAACTTCTCTAAGTCTCAGTTTCCACATCCATAAAATAAGATTGCTGTAAGTATTAAATTATATATTCAATGTAAAAGCACTTAACATGATATGGAGCATATAATAAGTGTTCAATAAATGCTGGCTTTTTTTTATTATAGTTACTGTTAATTCTTGGACATAAGTCTCCTCATTAATACTCCTTTGAAGGGTTCATCCTTCAAGAAGAGAGAAACTCATTTATCTAAAAAAAAATGTACAAATCATTTCACCTGTGCCAGAAAAATCCGAAACATCTTCAAGATTGCCCCGGAAGCAAGATAATTGGCAATAGACTATTTTAAGATTTATTGAAAGGAGAATATCAAGGCCACTGGAGAAAAGTGATATTCAGGAAAATTGGATCAAGACAGCAACTGAGCAGCCGTTTTGATCACTCCTCCTGCCGAGGAAGAAACAGAAAATCAATACCATCACTGGAATACAAGAAAGCGGGCCATCGGCAGACCAGAAACGTTCAGGAGTTCACAAAAGAGAGGAAGTGGATGGGCACAGTCACACATGGTTGGTGGTAATGTCAGATGGTAAAGCCTTTTTGGAGGGCACTGCTGTATGTTTTGAAAAGCTTTTAATGTGCATGTTATTTAAACTGTTCCAACACTAGGAATCTATCTTAAAGATATATGTTCAGGTGTACACTGCAGAGTTACCTGTATGTGCTTATACATAAGTATATTCACAGAAACATTTTTCTATATTTGCAAAAAATTACAAATAACCGAAGGCCTCTGAATAGTCAGCACTAAATAAATTATGAAATACTATGCAGACTTGAAAAATTATAAAGAAGCCTTATATATACTGACGTGGAAAGTTCTTCAGATTATATTATTTCTTATTTCTTATTATTATATCTTATTTCTACAAATTTAAAATTATGTGAAAAGATCAAGCTGCAGAACATTGGGCAAAGAATATAATGCCACTTTTGTAAAAATAAAGTCATATATTTATGATTAAACATATAATACATGTGTGTATGCTATGTGTCTGTAAATGCATAGAAAAAATCAGAAACTTACAAATCAATCTGTTAATTGTGATATATCAGTCAGAGCCCAGTCAGAAATCAGAAGTCACAAGTTATTTCAACATAGAGAACTTAATGAAATGAAATTGTTAACTAGGTATAGAGTTGTTAACTAGATAACTGGAAGTTATCACAGAGGTAGCAACTATAGGAAGCAGCTTGGGCTCTAGGGCTCCAGCTCCAGCTCCAAGACTGGAGGAACAAAGAGAATCGGCTGGAATTATTAAGACTTAGAAAACGTAGAGGAGAAGGAATGGGAACTGAAGCTCTGAAGAGGGGAGAATGGCCGGCTGATGCTGGTGACTCTGAGGGGGCAGGGTGAAGCTTGTCTGCAAGGGCTGGAGAAAGTGAAACTGGATTTGGCTACTACTACAGGAAGAAACGACCACTGCTGGAGTGGCACTAACAGGAACTAGAAGTCCACAGGAAACAGGTAGGAAGTCAACAGGAAGTCCACAGAAAGCAGACAGGAAGGAGCAATTCTCTGCTTTCTTCTCTCTTCCGCAGTCTCCCTCTAGCCCTCCTTTGGCCAAGTCTAACAAAGCCAGATGTGGTTTTCAGAGTTGCTGCTCCAGGATCACAAAGCAGACTAAATGCTAGAGTTAAGGACTCCACGCAAAGAGTTGGAATTCCAGTGGGGAAGGGTCTTCCTGAGATCCCGTTGACAAGACTTTGAGGCTCCAGGCAGACGGTTTTGCAAACTCTGAGAAGTAATGAGCAATTGCTTTCAATGACGAGCAAATGCTTCTCAATCCACGAACCATTATTTAGAAACAATGTGACCAGAAGCTAGTAATTCAACTACTAGAGATAGCACTTCTCAACTCAAAACAGCATATATTTCCATTTCTGTGGCGAAAGAAAAGTCTTTTATATGTGTAATTTTTGTCAAGCTGTGAAATGAGGTTATAGCTGTGGGGGTCTCATTGATCTGTTCTCAGAGGGCTCTGTCTCTCCAGTGTCTTTAAGATTATGTTCCTGCAGCGTCCCCCATAGGCAAGAGCACACAGCCCAAATAAGACAGCAACATTTTCCTTAAAAGTTTCCTGAGAAGTTTTTCTTTCCTCACAATGTTTTTCAGTTTCATTTATCCTATTATCTTTGAAAGCCCCATTCAGTATCACTATCAGTTGCTCACCAAAAGCATGTCTAAGTCAACAAAATCTTCAGGGCAGCCAACCTGCCCTTTTGATACTAAGGACTGATGGGCTTATGGTGTATGTGTGTGTTTCTCTGTGGGGGTGTGTGTGTGTGAGAGAGAGAGAGAGAAAGAGAGAGAGAGAGAGAAGGAAAGAGAATAAAAACAAGATTTATAGTTGTGCTTTTCCAAATACACCTGAAAAAGCCAACCTGGATTTAAAAAAAAAAATAGAACAGCTCTTACAAATTTACCTTAAAGCAATGAAGCTGATATACATAAAAATAATCATTCTGAGTCAGCACCTTGAGTTTCATTCCAGAGTTATGTCCATTGCTTTGTTGGCAGTACAGAAAATGTGGTGTCATCCACAGCCATGTGCAGAACCAATGAACAGCTAGGAATGGCAGGAGTGGAAAGAGTTCTGCTGATTCCTCCAGAGATACCCTCTTGGTCTAAGCTTGGTAAACTGACATCCAGAGAAGGGAAATAATCTACCCAGGGATCATACAGCTACCAAGAGCTGAGCTAGGACTAGAAGCCAGGTCTCCTAGTTCCCTGGTCAGTGCTGTGTCCATCACCCCACATTGCTTTTGCGTATCAGTGAATGCATATGTAACAAGATGGATAACATGAAATGTTCACCAGCAATCCCCTTGGGATCAGCAAGCCATGTGTTAAGAAGAAACAGTTTGATGCAGGATCGGTGAGCCGAGGAGTCGAAAGAAAGATTTCTTGGACTCTCAAGATCTGGCAGTAGTGCTCTTTTTATTTAGAGAATAGTGTGGAATAGCATGGGGACAGGGCCCACGGGCAGTCAGAGCTTCTGCTGCCCTGAGTTGAGGGTTAGGGCTAATTTTATAAGGCATGGGTACATGACTTATTTTTACTAGAAAAAGAAAAGATGATGTAAAAAGTCATTAAATGATTTCAGTGCAGATGGGGTTTGGTTATTGTCATATAACTTTAGATACGAATCTGGCCATATAGATCGGCATGTAGGTGAGGATGCCCTGGGCTTCTCTCCCTGGGGCAGCCCTAATTCATACCATTAAAAAATCCACTGGGTCATATAGTTTGGCATGTAGGCCAGGTCACCTTGGGCTTCTCTAGCTGGGGCAGCCTTAATCCACATCACAGTTGATGATCCACTCATTTAGAACAGCGTTTAAAACCCAAACAGTAAGTTCAAGGAATTAAAGATCACTTCTCAATTATCTACAAAGAATGAGTCCTGTTCAGTGTAGACTTTCTGACTTCCTTCTTGAGCAGGGGAATGCAGTTCAGGGTCAGGAACTGTGATAGAATAGCTCTGCTTAATAGAGCATTCAGAAGGGTGAGATTCAGATTAGAGGGTTGTCGTCCTAGAGGAAGGAAGACAGGAAAGGCAGAGAAACTAGTAAAACTATGCATTATTTGGAAAAGAATGGGGGCAAAGGGGAATACTAGCAGCTTTGCCAGAGATGGACTTTGTGAAGAAAAACGTTTAAGAGGGATTCTTAGATTATTGGCTGAGTTGCATATTATATAAATCCCTATGGTAATTAGGACAAGGTTAGCTAGTGAAACAAACCCCAAAAGTTCTGTTCTGAACGTAATTTCTCACTTATGTAAAATTCTAGTGCAGATGCTCCTGGTCAGTGGAAAGCCTTTCTCGCCACGGTGACTCAGGGACTCAGGCGCCTTACATCTTGTGGGTCTGCCACCTCCTAGCGCCTTTGAGTTTTTTGATGCTAGTTGATGGAAAGGGAACAAGACATTGGAGAAGGCACAGCCACCTCTTAAAAACCCCACACTCAGAAACACTACATGTCACTTCCACCCACACTCCACTGGCAAAAACAAGTCATGTGGGACCCCTGCATGCAAGGGAGCTTGTAAAGATCAGGTCCCTGTGTAGGACCTGACAGCTATGAAAAGGAAATCAAACTTTGTTGTATAACTACATATCTCTGTAACATCTTCTCCCTTATTCCTCCTACAAAATCTTCATAGAAGTCTGTTTCACTTCTTAAACTTCTGAGAGGTTGGATTCTTTGGAGAGAACTTGAAATTCCATGATTGGAGTGGAGTGGGGAAATCAGCTGTGCAAGGGGCCAAGGCCCAAGACAATAGTTGACAGCTGGTTCACACATATGTGCAGAGCATGCCCCTTAGGCACATTTGTGTGCACATGTTTGTAGCAGCTCATCCCAGTGAGGCCAAACTGGAATTCAGAGCCCAGCAATTTCTGGAACTGGTCCACGTGCCGGACACGCCGGAACCACGTCCTGGACAGACTGGAAACACCTGCCGGACACGCCTGAACCACCTGCCGAGCATGCCGGAATCACCTGCTCGACTCGCAGGACCCACTTACCAGACATGCCAAAATCACCTGCCGGCTGCACCAGAACCACTTGTCGGACACTCCGGAATCACCTGCCAGGCATCCTGGAACCACATCTCAGGCATGCCACAACCACATGCCGGAGACTCTGGAAGCACCTGCCGAGCATGCAGGAACCACCTTCTCGACTCGCTGGAACCACCTGCCAGTCACGCCAAAATCACCTGCCGGCTACGCCAGAACCACTTGGACCACCTCTCCAGGATTCCATATACATGTGTTGCCATGTGGTTGTGTAGGGGACTCGAGTTCTAATTTTGACAGAAGGAGGGAGAAGCTTTGTTCAAATTCTCCTTTGGAGAAGTAGGTGGAAAGGAGAATAATGAAGAGGATGATATGGGAACTGGCCCGACCAGGCTATGTGGAAATGTTTTTACCCCATAGAAGGACAGGACACAGAACCAGAAGATAGAGATGCTGTTCCCATAAAGATTGTGTTTCAACAATGCATGATAGAATTGTACTTCCTGGATCCCTTTTATTTGAGTGGAGCCATATGACTAGTTTTGACCAGCAAAGTGGGAGTGGAAGCAATATGTGTCAATTTCAGGTTGAACATTTAATCCGTGGTGAAAAATCACCCAGGCCCTCTTTCCTTCTGCCACAGTAAGCTTCCATTCAGATGGTGGCTACTCCATTCACCTGAGCCCTTGCCAGATTTTAAAGAACAGAGCACTATACTGATTTGCAAAGGACACATACTGAGGGAGCAATTAAACTTTGTTGTTTGGGCCTCTAGGAGCTTGGGATTATTTGTTATTGCAGCATAAACTAACCTAACTGGACTCCTGCAAAGTTCTTGTGAGACTGTAGGACAGAAATATGCTGTTTTCACAGCAGGAGACAAAGTACAGCACAGGATAGGTGAATGAGTGTTGTCCCCATTTTCACATCAGAACACAGCAACAGCAGCAATTCTGCAGCAGCAATAAAAGCGGCAGAGTCCCCCAGACCTGGCCAAGTGGGAAAAAAACACATCCTTGCAGATCAAGAAACAGATAAAACAACCATCTTTGAACAGGACAATGTGACCAGGACACCACCACTGCTGGCTGAAGTCATTACTTTAGATACCTCCATAGCTGCTTCCAAGCATGAATTCTAATTAGTTCTTATCTCTGTTTCACTTATTTCTAGAGGCAAAGACAAAGAGAGAGCATCTTATTGGCTGAGCAGAAGTCACATGCCACCAAGGGGCCAAGATAAAGGTCTCCGTTTTCCATAGACAGTGCCCTTCAATCCTCCAGCATCATACTCGGTGAGAGAGTTCTCCAAGGCAGGAAATGGGGCTAGATGCTGAAAGGCAAAAATAGTGACCACAACTGCTTCCACAAGGGATGACACAGGTTTGCTTTGACCTTGACTCTGCCCCCTTCCCATCCCTACTCTATTTTTTCACAATTGGAATTCTCAGGCTCCGATCCTCCTACCTTGAAGTTTTTCTGTAACAGCTTTCATAGTTAAAAAGAGAGTTCTATAATCACAACATACTGAAGTAACAACACAGGAGACTCTTGACCAAGCGTTTCATGACTCACCTGAAAGAAAGCATTGTGAGATGCCCATTTGGGTACAACTGTGCCAACAGGTAAATGCCTTCTTGCTCTCAGGTGGATGTCCAGTGCATCACTGTACCCTTAGTTCCTCCAATTGCAAGCTGAGCAACTTTGAACAACTCAACTTTCTAAGCCCTGGATTTTTGTACCTGTAAAGAAAGGTTAACAATCCCTGTCTTATAGGGTTGTTATGAGAATTAAATGCAATAACATGCAAAGGTGCCTGGCAAAGTGCCTGGCACATAGGAGGACCTCAAATATGATAGTTCATTTATCCTCTCTAAAACTTTATAAGCTAGCCAGAAAGACCAGGCACATTCTTTCTGTGAGCTGAAAAGGGGTTTTAAAATCATGCTGTCCAGGAGTTTTAAAAACGGATTCAGCAGCACAATTCTCCTTTGCAAATACATAGAAACCAAAAATATAAAACAAATAAGGGTAAGCTATTCTGGCTGAAGCCATGAGGGAGACTGGAACCTTGAATCCTGTCACATCACACTCTCCTTCCTACTGCCACATTGCAGCCCTCCGACCCTCCACAGAACAGGAGGGCTCCATGGAAACAGATGGGAAATCATCTACTCCAAACACTTACTTTACAGTGATGAAAATCAGGTTCAGGGAGAAGTAATTTGTTCAATGACTCCATGAGAAATTTCTCCCCTATTGAAAGTCAGTCCCTCTTGATACTTAAAAACTTCCCTGGAGGATGAATAGGTAAGTAATAAAGCAGGTACAATAAAATATTAATGGCAGTATCTAAGTGGTGGGTATATGAGTATTCACTCCAAAATTCTTCCAATTTGGCAGAAATAGCCATCACAGAATGTTGGGGGAAATCTGAAGGAAGAAGTCTAAACCTTTGTGGTCAAAGGGCTGATCAATCAGGTTCCTAGAAAGTAAAATGGTCTCAAGTTTACAAATATTTAAATGTTTATGTCTCTAAATTGTGTGATCGTGTGGGGGTAAAGTTAAGATTTTCCTTCTCAGGAAATCCAAGAAGATAGGAAGGCATGTTCTAGGCTATGAATTTCTCTCAGAGGCCAAAACTACGGAAAGCAATGTGGACACACTTTGAAAAGAGTGAGTTTACAGAAGAAATCACATGAGCAGGTTTGAAAAGCTGCAATTCCTGGACAGAAAAACCAACCACGGAATCTAGAAAAGCACTCTTATTTGAAGAAAAAGGGAAATTTTTCATAGATTTGTGTTGATCATTTCTATCTGAAGTGTAGCCACATACACACACTCCCCCCAGTGCACGTAAGCAGACACACCCCCAAGAGCTGGTTAGGAGAGACCAAGGGCAGAGATCCAGGTTCTAAGGCCGTGCTGTGCGTGGAGAAGAGAATAATGAAGACAGTGAAGAAAGAAACCAGTAATGCTAAAAAGCGAATAAGAGTTTCCATGTCAAAACAATAGATTTCAACAAACAGCTCTCCATTTTTCAAGAGGAAAAAAAGTGATGTCCCTAAAAATAGATCAAGATTATCCAAACTCTGAATAACAGGGGTCCCAGAAGGAATAGGAAAGGTAAGCAACCTTGGAATCATAATTAAGGGAATAATTGGGAAAACATTTCCAGATCTATATAGAGACCTCAGCAGACAAATGGAAGGAATTCTCAGGATTCTGGCCAGAAACATCCCTTAAAAAAAAAAAGCCCCAGGGGCCGGCCCAGTGGTGCAGCGGTTAAGTGTGCACGTTCTGCTTCGGCGGTCCAGGGTTTGCCGGTTCGGATCCCAGGTGTGGACATGGCACCACTTGGCAAGCCATGCTGTGGTAGGCAACCCACATATAAAGTAGAGGAAGATGGGCACAGATGTTAGCTCAGGGCCAGTCTTCCTCAGCAAAAAGAGGAGGATTGGTGGCAGATGTCAGCTCAAGGCTAATCTTCCTCAAAATAAATAAATAAATAAATAAATAAGCCCCAAAGCGTGTAATTACAAACAATGAAAACAGAATGCCAAGAAGAAAATGTGATTGATTAAGAAGAGAGTAACAGGAACAAGCAGAGGGAAGGAACTCGAATTTGGAGTTAGCCAACTTGAGTTGGTGTCTGGCTCTGCCCTTTGTGGCCATATAGCTTATTCATTTCATTACGTTGTCTTGGCCAGTTTACACCATCTCATTATTTACCTCATCTATGAAGTGGGGGTCATTATATCTGCCTCCTACAGTAGTTGTGCGGACTGAGCAAGACATCCTATATAGGTGGTTTTCAAATATAATCAGGCTGCCATGAGTGAGTGAAGGGCTATAAGGAACTCAGAAAGAAGGGTGTGTCCCTTTCCCAGCTCTCACCCTTCCACTTAGTCAAGTCACTCCAAGTATATCAATTTGGAGTATCAGTCTTCTTCCCAAGACTCTGTTTGCAGAGAATGTTCTATAGTGAAAAAATAGTTCAAAAACTACTAACCAGAGCAAAGGTATTTGAGGCACTGGGAAGTGCACACCTAATGTATTAGGATCCATTCATTCACACATTCATCAAATACAGACTGTGCCTAGAGCTGTTCTAGACACTACTGATACAGCAGTGAGCAAGATAACAAGGAAGACAGATAGTAAACACATAAACTAACAAATACATAGCATGTCCAGTGCTCCATAGAAACACAAAGTGAGGTCAAAGGATTGGATGTTCAAGGGTGTGATTTTAACATGGTGGTTGGAGAAGACTTTGCTGACCATAAAGTGATGTTTGAACAGACCTAAAGGAAGGAGGGACTGAGTGGTGCAGGCATCTGGTGAAAGAACATTCCAAGCATAGAGAACAGTAGGGGAGAAGAAAGATGAAGAGGAAGAGCCATGGGCAAGATCACATCAGGGCTTGCCAGCCATGGAAAGGGCTCTGCATTCCATTCTGAGTGTGATGGGAGCTATTTGAGGATTTGGAACAGAGGAGGCACATGATCTGATTTGCATTTTAGATGGATCATTTTGGCTGCTGGGAGGGAAATAGATTGCAGTGAGTCAAGAGCAGAAGTAAGAAAGCCAGTTAGGAAGTGATGATAGAAACAGAGAAGTAGGCGTGGGGGTGGTGAGCAGTGCTCAGATTCAAGATGTGTTTGAAAATTAGAGCTGGCAGGATTTGTTGATGGATTGAAGCTGATGTGAGAAAGAAGAGTCTAGAGTGACTCTAAAGGTCTTAGCTAGATGAGTGGTAGAATGGAGTTGCTGAGATGAGAATAGGGAGATGTAATAGAGGGGGATTTGGGTGGGAAAAGGAGAAGAACTAAGAGTTCTGCTCTCGTGCCTTTAAGTGTGAGATGTCTGACTCAGAAGAGATGTCAGCCAGACAGCTGGATATGCAAGCCCAGGTGTAGGAGAGAGGCTGGGTTAGCGCTCTGCCTCATCATGCATGGATGCTACTGAAGACTGGGGGACTGAGAAATCTCCAGAGAATGAGGACAAATGAAGAAGAGGTCCAGGTCCTGTTAACATCATTTATCAAAGACGACTTTGAAAGTATAACCTATAATATGTGATCGTACACACCTGATCACATATTAAAAGGATAAAGGTCACCTAAAATAAATAATTTAAATATTGTACTGTGTCATTTTACCATGAGAACTTGAAGAGATAAGAGGAAAAGAAGGAAAAAAAATTAAGGTGCAGATTCCAAGCCACAAAAGTACAACAAAAAATAAGGATTCTGAAGAAAGGAGTGAGTCCAATGGTACATCTCCCATCCACCCTAAAGTTAGGGTTCAAAACAGAGTTGTAGGGTCAAATATCTCAAAAGTAGGGAAAAAAAACACAGTTTAATTTATTTAAATAGGTTCAATTGTGAAACAATATTAGACCAGTAGAAAAAGTTTCCTTCTGATTGTATTTAAACAGAAATAGAAGAGCTCAAAGTATTTAACAGCAATAATATTTGTGATGAGAGAAAACAAAAAACTTCATTAAGTAGAGAGAAGACAGGTTGAGGGAGAAAAGGATAAGTACTATTATAACATTAACAAGTAATGGACTGTATTCAGCTTCTGCTTTTAAATATCATCTACTTAGCAGCCTTGAAACACCCTTTCTCAATTTTTAATTAAAATGTCTTTAAAAACACAGAAAAAATTAAAATTCACAATTCCATGAAAAACCAGGGCCTATAGTCAACCTATTTCTAGATAGAATTGGAAAGATCTTCCTTTATGACGCAATGGAATGGAAAGGAAAAACACAGCTGACGGCTCCCTTGGGCTCCAAGCAGACACATGTCTTTCCTCCCTCTTCACATATTTGCTCTCCAGTTCAAGGTGTGTTTCATCAAAAACCTGAGCAGTATCCCCTTTCCTACAGAAATGCTGACTTTTGAGGCCATCAGAGTGCAATTCCTCTGCCTCCAAAGTCTACCTCTCCTCACCCAAATCAGGAGCTCTTTTCAGCAGTCAGTCAGAGCCTGCCGCTCCCAGGAAATAACAGGTCCCAGTAGATGGGATGGGCTGGAGGAAGCACAGGAGTGCGATGCACCCTGGAGGTAAAACCTTGGGGAGGGACGTACACAAGAAGAGCTATTGAAGACCTACTGGAGCAGTGTATTCTGGGAGCTGTAGGTAAGGTTTCACTTCCCACACTTGTTAGAATCGCAGGCCATGGGAGTGAAAGGTTCTAGCAGGACCTCCCCAGAGTAAACTTGGTGTACATTGGAGACGGTCGTTGGAGCTGCATTCACTGAATCTCTGAGAAGGGTGTTTGACCTAGGGCATGAGTGAACCTGGTAGGCAATGGCCATATCCAACCATTAGTAAGAACCACCACTAAATATGTCTCCCCTTTGTTGCGGATCGGTAAAGAGACACCCACCGCCACCACCGCACACTAAATAAATAAATAATAATAAAGATAGTAATAGAAGACCTAGTGAACGAAAATGCAGAACAAGTCAGAAAGAATCCACTACCTGGACTAAACGGAGAAGCAAATCACTGAAATAAAGAACAAAATTTTAGAAACTTTATTCTCGATGGCTACATCTGACCTCCGTGACCCAAGAATGGAAAGACATAGGAAGAGAACAGACTGAAATGAAAACACAACAAAATAAGAAGGGAACTAAACGAGATAAGAAACACTTGCTGAGAAATTTAAAATGTAATTGGGCAAGGAGCATGACTGTTTTGTTCACCATTATATCACCAAGGCCTAACATAATAGCTATATGCTATCTGTCTGTGCTCCCAAAGTTGCCAAAAGCCTAGTCAAAACACCAGATGGCCATTAATTCGCATCATAAATATTAGAATACGCTGCCCTTCACGTAAAAATAGTTCTCTATTAGTAGCATATATATCTTGATTTTTTCCCTGATAATCTAATCATAATCTATCAGATTAATAATTAGTAATAATCGATAGTTCACGTTTCTGATAAATTGGATGTAGTTGGGGAAATAGGAATATATACACAATCGAATAAAGTCAATTAGATCTTATGGAGTGTTATAGACTGGTTGTTTGTGTCCCTCCAAAATTCATACATTGAAATCTCATCCCCAATGTGGTAATATTTGGAGGTGGGGTCTTTGGGAGGTGATTAGATCATGATGGCAAAGCCCCCATGGATGGGATTAGTGCCCTCAGAAAAGAGACTGCAGAGAGCTCCCACCATGTGAAGTTATAACCTCACATGTAAGAAGTAAGAAGACGGCTGTCTAAGAATCAACAGATGGGCTCTCACCAGACACCAAATCTGCCAATACCTTGATCTTAGACATCCCAGCCTCTGGAACCGTGAGAAATAGGTTTCTGTTGTTTACAAGCCAGGAGCCCGGATGCTCTAAGACATGGAGTTTACTCCATGACTCTGGCCTTGGAAAGGTCTATGCCCCACAGAATTAAGATATTGGCACTTCTCCAAATTCAGAGAAACACTTAAGGCCATTTAAAACCATTAGGATCAGTACCTCTTTTGGTTTGAATACATGTGCACTTGTCTTCCTCTTATTCAAAATAATTCCCTCTGCTATCAATGTCTTTCCATCACATTAGTTAAAAGATGGAATAATTGTACAGTACTTTATCCTCCTCAAAGTGTTTTCACATCCATTATGTCGTTGGAGCTTCGCAGCAACCCAGAGAGGAAGTGGATCAGGTGCCTGCCTGTGTCTGTGCTGAAGAGGTGAGTGGCAGAAGGAAAGAGAGCACTGAGGCTTCCCAGGACAAGGAGAGGAAGGGAGGGTAGATTCATATCTCCCATTACAACACTTTGCTCCCCTTCCAGCCACTATGAATTTCAGGACATAGTGCTCAAATCTAGCACCTGACTCATGGAAACCTTAGTCCACAAGCACACCAAAGATTCCTTGGACTGGAAGGAACCCAGCCCAAGGCCTGGCTAAGAAAATTCTAGAATGACAAGTGGCCAAGATCCTTAAAAACAAATAAACAGAAACATAAAAGATTGGTTACTTTGGGGGAGAAAGGTGTGTAAGGGGTATGCGAGTGTTGGTATGTTCTGTTTCTTGGCTTGGGTGCTGGCACATGGATATGTTCAAATTGTGATAGTTCAGTGTGCTCTATGTAACCATATGATTTGTACACTTTTATGTATTGAGGTTATGGGTTCGATAAAAGTGGGAATTTTTTAAAGGCTCAGATACCTTTCTAATTCCTTGATTGTCTTTTCCTCTCCTTTTTGTCTCACGGTGTTTTGCATGCTTTTTCTCTCCTCTCCCAGGGTGAATCACCCGACTTGTTAAAATTGTACTACAGCAAATGTTGGTAAATGATGTGCCTTGTGGTGGTGATTAAGTCAAATCAAACACATTTGTCACTGAAGAGATGGCCTCCAGCTGTTTATCTGGGAAATATAATTGAATACTAATGGGATAAACACTATGAGTTGCCAGTTTTATTTTCACTAAGGTATGGGCTAATATATGAGAGGGAGAATTTCTCTGAGTTTAAAACACAAATGGAATTTTTAAAATACACCGTTAAGTCTTTCAAAGAATTTAACACAGGTGATTTCATCATCACTTCATCTCACTCTTGCTCAAGAGGGACAAACACAGAAGATATTCTTATTTATGTGGTACAAGCGGAACTTTATATGAACCCCAAACTTACTATGCTCACCACTTATATAAGAACTTATCCAAGCATTTCAAATTGCATTTTGCTCAGTTTGCACTTTCCAGAAACGCTTGTTATATCCCTACCTTTGAGTCACGCTCACTTTCAAATAGCAGTTATCAAGATTTGGACAGAAGTGATAATGGGCTCTGAAAATTTTTGTTATGTGACTCAAAAAGTAGATTTATGATGTAAAAGACTATAACATTGCAAATGGAAGTGAAAAGTTTGAATAAAACTGTTTCACTAAAAAAAATTGCCTGATGACATTCTATAATACTTCTAAACATCCTAAGTGATCTCTAAACTGACTCAAAAACTCGAGTCCCACTCTGAAGATGCCTGCCATCTCAGAGAGATGAAATAGACTCTGAAACAAATAGCAAACAGAACTAATAAATACAAGACATTAGTGCAGCTCATTTTTATGACGCATCTTTTGACTATTTGGTCTACCAAGTTGCAAAAGTGTAAGGTTCAGCTTCCACAATCCCTTTTTGGGGATGAAATCACTGGCACAGAGAACAGTTAAGCAACATTCTCAAGGTTCCAAAACAGGAACTCAGCTTTCCAGGACTGCTGTGACTGTCCATGAAGAGAGCTAGAAATCATACAGGTCAAGCATTAATGAATTATATGGGCAGTATAAGAGGCAATAAAATAAGCTTGTATTTGGGATGCTGGCATAATCATGGACTGTTTGTTGGGAGTGGACCTAACCAAGACCCAGGAACCAAACAGACCAAAAATGGCAGGGATAATGGAGGAGAATGCAATGCAATGGGGTAACAATAGGCAGTCTCTGCAGGTAGCAATCAGTATCTGGGAAGTCTGGCAGTGGGCTAATCCGAGGTCTTGTAGAAAGGCAGAGCCAGGATCAGGAAAGTCCATCAGCAGGCAATGGGGACAAAGTTCCAGAAGGGCCACAGTCCTTGGGCACAAAAGACCTCGCAGGAGTCCGGGACCGTCCAGGGTCAGAGATCAGACAGACTCTATTACATGCATATATTCAGGTGCTCACATTTCTACTCTCTCCTGTATATCTTTGCATATGACTCATCCTCTCCCACTGTTGAGAAAGGTTTCCTCAAACAAGTCAACACCAGGAAAGGAGAGAGAGGAGACAGTGACTCATTAAGTTCTTTGTCCCCACCACCTCTGCTGGGTGGCAGCTCACCTTTATCTCTCTGGTCAACTCGAGTCTGTTCACTGATCTACAATTTTCAGAGGACTCTCCTTGAATTAGAACCAGAGAAACACACCATTAATAGATATTTTTTGCTCTATCAAATCATTTTTACCTTTTCCTCTCAACTATCTTTCCATTCAAAATTCTTTAAAATTACATCAAAGGGGAAAAAGTGGGTCGGCACGCATGCCTGTGACATTATGTTCATTTCTCCACAAGCTCAGCATGCTAGCAGAATCATGTTACACTTTTGTTTTGCTCTCTGTTCTCTTCTGTAGCACACAGTTGTTATGCTCTCGCTTGGCAAGCACAGCAGAACCAAAGGGATTATACACTTAGCATCTGGAAATATTCCACAACCATCATAGAGCAAAATCTGTGCCCTGCCTCTTCCCTCCTGTGCCAAGCAGGTAAAATAAGAAAGAGAGAAGGATACATTTGCACACCCGGAGCAGTGCCATCAGAGGAAGCCAGCAAGCTAATGGGAATCACATGTTCTAAGAGCCGATGACTTATTCTGGAAGTGAAAGCTGCATGTGGCATGTAAGTGAAGAGAGGACTTGGAAAGACTTAAGTGATAGGCTTTTAACATTGTCAAGGGAAACATTCAAATCCTCAAATTCATGAATACTAGGCTTTTATATCATTTCTCCAGAAAATGGGGCATAACTCCAGACTCTTCATGAGCCAGGCAAACGGAGACTAACAGAGCAGGACGCAAGCTCTGGGAAGTCTGCTAGGCTCACTCACATCCCTGCTCCACCATAGGTCTCGAACAGGGTAGGTTTCTGGTTCCTGCCTCTGCACAGATTTCTGCCAGCTGTGGAGCTGTGGGGCCAACCGAGGATAATTAAACCCCCAAAAGTGAACTTGTCACAGACAAGACTTATCTTCACGGTTCTCAATCTTTGATGTGAATCAGAACCACTTTTGGATGCCTGGGCCCCACTGCCAACCCACCCAGTCAGAACCTCTGAGAAGGGGACCCTGGCATGCAGAACTGTTGGTAGCACCATAAATGAGCTGGGAGAGGGCTGTGTTACCCCTCCCCCCTGCCCAGTTCAGAACAATGGCTCCCCCGGCAAGTACTGGTTTACAGGTTTGTTTTTACATCTTACTCTACTCTCTGTGAAAATGGATGATTTCTTCTTTGGAGTGGTTTTCATCACAGAAATATTTCATGGGAGGACATCTAATTGTAAATTAAAAGAGAGAGAAAACACAAGGGTCGTATCTCCATACAGAATCCATTAGCTCTATTAACAACCCTTTTCCACCTCATCCCAACTCCAGTTGACTCATCATCGATATGGAAAAGGCAATAGCTTTACCAAATCTAGTGTCCAGGTCTCAGAGGTTCAAATAAATGGAATTTCCCCTACCAAAAGGGAGCCAAGATTGTAGGATCCTCTTAAAATATGCGCATTTGGATCCAGGCCAAATGCAAATCATGCCCTGGCGCCTTTGGAGAGCTGACTGTGTGCAGGGGAAAGAGCCAGAGCCGGGGAGCTCAGAGGATACAGCCTGTTTCTGCCTTTGCCACTTAGTAACTTTGTGACTCTGGGCAAGCCACATCCTCTTGGAGCCTCAGCATCTTCACCCATGAAACAGGGTTGTAACAACAGTAGTTTGCATTCCCTTAAACGAGTATCCACTCACTCACCTTCCCTGGTCCCTGCTTTCACCTTCTAATCTAGAGGCCTCAACTGGGAGCATCAGAAGAGCTTATGGATGAGGCAGAGCTTCTCCCCGGTCTGCTGTCTACCCTAGCTTCCCCACCTCATTTCTCCCTTTTTAGCAGGCCCTGCCTGGCCCCAACCTCTGCCATCCTGTTTGAGTCCCTGCTGCCAACCCTAGACCTGAACTGGAGGAGGAAGGAGAATTGAACCCCTTCAGGGCAGCATCCTGACAGTCAGCTTTGACTCCCATGTCCTAGGCTCCTCTGCTCCTCTTCTCTGGAGCCTGTTCTGAAACCTAGATTAGCAACTGGTTTACCTAAACCAGTATCTCTCTGGAATCTTACTTTTTTATTGTTTCCTGCTTTAGCCCAGCTCCTAGACACCTGTGTCGGATTCCAGGCCCCATCTTGTACTGAAGCCCTAAACCTGAACCCCAACCTAGTCAGTCACTTGGCCTGTTTGCTACTGAGAGGCATTCTTGGTGCCAAGAGTCTACAGGACTATCCAATTAGCTATACCCCACCTCCTTCCCAGGTGCCCCTTTACTCCCCACTGCCCAACTGCCAGTTCTGCCTGGACAGCAACCAGAGATTGTCCCTCCCTTCGTCCATCTGCCCCTGCAGTCCCTGGAGGTAGGCTTGATGCCACTCCCAACACCTTCTGGCCTGGCTCATCATTCATATCCCAGATAAATGAAGCCCCATCCCTTATCCTCAGCTTTGTCCTCAAACCTGTTGTCTCCAACCCCTTTGGAAAATACACCTGCTATCTTGACTTAGAGTAACACCAATTGTGCTGCCAATCATGCACCTGCAGCTTTGGATACTGTTGACCACACCCACCTCCAGTGAACACTTTATTCCCTTGGAAACTTTATTAGTTTCTTTTTGCTGCTGTAACAAATTACCACAAACTTAGTGGTTTAAGCAATCCAAATTTATTATCTTTATTTATAAAGAAATCTTTATTATCTGGAGGTCAGTGTTTCACTGGGCTAAAATCAAGGTGTCAGCCGATTCCCTCTGGAGGCTCTAGAGAGAATTTATTCCTTGCCTATTTCAGTTTCTAGGGGCTCTCCACATTCCTTGATTCATGGCTCTCTTCAAACTTCAAAGCCAGCATTTGTACCACTCTGACTTATGCTTCCATTGTCACATCTCTTTCTCTCATCCTCCTGCTTCCCTCTGCCCTTCTAAGAACTCATGAGATTATAGTGGGCCCACCCAGAATAATCTCTCCATCTCAAAATCATTAACTTAATCACACCTGCAAAGTCCTTTTTGCCATATGTAGCAAAATATATTCACAGGTTCTGAGATATGGGCATCTTTGGGGGCCATTATTCTGCCAATCACAGAGACCATGACATTTTTCTCTCCAGTTCTTTTTCCCTCCCCGACGACTCTGCCTTGCTTTCCAACACTGGATCTTTATTCTCCAGTGATCTCTTAAATGTTGGTGCTCTCCAGGATTTCACTGTGGTCCTGTTTCCACCATACACACTCCCTGCGCACTCTCACCAGGGTCATGGTTTAGATCATATGCTGAAGAATTCCTAAATGGAGGTCTCCAGCCCAGTCCTTTCTCCTGAGATTCAGACCTAGACATCCAGCTGTCAGACCCTGTACTCTGCCTGGGCAGATGGCAAGCCCAGTGTTCCCAATGGATGGAAGACCCCAGAACATAGCTGGGAAGGAGCCAGTATCAAAACCTCAACAGGGGAACCTCTGAAGGTTGTTTTGTCCCTCTTTGGTGCAATGATCAAAGAGATAAGCTCATTCTTGCAGAAGAAATAAACAGACAGTCAGAAGGAATAAACACAAACATCTTCAATTTACTAACCTTACTTTCTCAATATGTAAAGAGTCCCACTTTCCACACCTTGCTCTCCTATTACCTTATCTATGAGAAAAAATAAAATAAACCTAATGCAAAGAAGGAAGTTACACAGAATCACAACGTAAATGACTACCATTTATTGAGAACTTGCCAGGAATTGTGTTAAGCACAGTACCTGAAATATTTTATCTTATTTAACGACAAGCCAGTGAGATAAGTATTTTTAATATCAAATGAAGAAAGTGTGGGCTGGGAGGTTAAGTAACTTGCCAAGTGCACACAGTCCCTAAGAGACAGAGACTGGACTTGAACTAAGGTCTGCCTGACACCAGTGTCCATGCTACCAACACTCTGTTGAGAAAAGAGAGCAGGCAGATGCCCATGGAAAAAGAAGAGCACATGGGCACAAAGAGCAAATGTCTTCTCTTCTTCCACGCAGCATGCTCACATTTTGTGGTGTGATTTGTTTTCCCATGGTCACTCAGAATTCTGCACGTCTATAGTGAAGAATCTCTGGCTCCCTGTTAACTAGCACACATGCCACCATTTCTCAGGCTCCAGGGTCAGATTATCTAACCTATCTGCCCCCAAGAGGGTTCCAGTAATCAAAGTGCCTCAGGGACAGACTGCTTGGGAACTGCCTGCCTAGTCGCCACAGGATCCCCATCACGACCGTGTATAACTGACACTGGTTGGAGGAAATCATTGCTGGCTATTGATTCCAGAAGAAACACAGGCAAAGGAAACAAATACAACCCAGCAGTAACACAGCAGCAAGAGAGAAAGCCCGGAGAAGAGCACCACAAGTTCACTTAACTCCTTGGTGGTCCATAGGCTGTTTATTAAGAGGCATTACTCCTCTGCGCAGGCAGAGCATGGGCAGCCCAAGAGCATGGGAGCCACCTGGGAACCCTTGGCTCCTGGGCCCCTCCTCACAACCGCACTGTCCTAACGGATGCAGACTGAATTTGCACAGTAATAGAACAGTGGTAGTCCCCAAACGGAGCCCTAAAGCACACAACAAAGGGAAGTAGTTCCGTCCTGTAATCCTCCAGTGAGGAAGAGCCTGCAGGTCCTAACCTCCCGTCCCCCACCTTCTCCTATGGAGAAGTTTTCGATGTGAAGAAAGAAATAAGATTAATATGAAGGTGAGAGTGTAGTTATGAGGCTCTAAAAGGCCTTCTGTTGGAAAAGCAAAGTTGTGGAGGTGAAGAGGTTCAGGCAGGAATCAACAGGATGGGCTGAGAAATCCCAATGGCCAACTGCCAAATTTCAATGCAAATTTGACCTCTTCCATTGTAAACATTGAGCAGTTCCTCCCCACAGGTCATATCCCAATTCATTTTTTGATAGCTGTCTAGCAGTTCTTTAAAGTTAGAATTCTGGAAATATCTGTAGCAGAAGGAAAATGCTCTTTTTTTTGTTAATTTTTTTCTTTCTTTCATTCCTTAGGTGAGGCAACACTTTTATGATTCCCATCTATGGTTTTCTTTAACTTCCATTACAAACAATTGCTATTCCTGGCTGCTTATGTCCAAAGGTATTCCTCCAGAAATACCTTGAAAAAGCAAGGGCTAACCACACTACAAATTCATCCGTAAATGCAAGAATTGAATGAGTGCCCATTGTATGCCAGGCAAGTAAAAGAGTGGAGACCCATTCTCTAGATAAGAATGAATGGCACAGTGTTGACCTCTTCATGGTCTTCATAGGTGGTATCATGAGTGACCAAAACTTTCCACCCCATGTCAGACCAATGGTCCTTCCAAGGTCCATGTTCTGGCTCTGAAAGTGGCACCAAGGAACACTTGAGGAAGAACAGAGTGATTACAAACACTACCTTCAACATTCTAAGTTCCCTTGAGTAACCTCATGACACCAGGCTGTTGCACCTGACATGATGCCTGGCACAAGATAGATCTGGCTAAAAAGGACCAAGCATGGAAGACAGTGGCGGTCAGGCAAGGAAGGCTACTGTTTGGATTTAAAGGCAGTCACATGCTCATTCTTGATTACTTACGTACCACTTGAAGAACAAAAATTAACATTTAGTGAACAATGATTCTATGCCAGGCACTGTGAGATATACTTTATATACATTATCTCCTTATAGCTCCCAATGGCCCCATGAGGTAGGTCATTTTACAGATGAGTGAATGAGCACAGGAGGTGAAGCCGCTCCTCACGATCTCTGTTGCTCTCCTGCTCTTCTTGGAACCCATGCTGATACTTCCATTTGACTTTAGGGAGAGCCTGGGTCCACTGAAGGATCGTGCAGGGCCCTCCAACTACTAGTTTCCCATGATGCTGGGGATTTCAGAAGGCTCCTTTGTATTTCCTCATTGGTTCCTTTCCAGGGAGCAAGGCAGAGAAGGGTCTTCCGGATAGGACTTTGATCCCCACTTGTATATTTGGAGTAAAGAATAACAAAACAAACAACTCCCATTTAATGAACAGGAACACTCTGACATGCACTTGCTGAGTTCATTTGCATTATCTTGACTAAACTTCAATAAACCTGGTAGGTACATACCATAATTACGCCAGAACTGAGGCATAGAGAAGCAGAGTAACATCCAGCTCACAAAAGATTCTTGGAAAGAATCTTAACAGTAAACCTTCAGTTTGTGGAGAGAGACAGCACCACTCCTGGGACGTTTGGGCTCCCTTCCTTGTTCAGAATTCTCTGGCACCCAGGGAGGCCATCCCAAGACAGACAAGGGCACTTAGGGAGGGGAAAGGAAAAACAAAGTTACCTGCAGAGCCAATTCATGTGTTGAAATTCAACTCTAAAAGCTTAACTGTTGGTTCCTTGAGCTAAAGTCGTGAGCATTGATCACAGTTACTAACTTGAGAACAGTCCTGGCTGGCCTCGGTTCCCTACGGGGAAAGGTAAACATTCTGGTGGAAATCCAAACATATCACCACCGATGGTCTAAAATGGCCTGTACTGGAGGCATAATTTCCTTTGGAAACAAGCCCCCCATAAAGGTAACAAGGTAACGTTGTTGTTTTTACCGCCTGAATGAATGATCTTTCCAGCTGCAGTCAGAACTCTTCTTTTGGTACTGACAGCACCCGCAGGGCAAATAAAGAATGAAATAATAATTTCCCAGCCCAAATTCCTGCTCGCTCTGCTTAAGGCATCGGCGCCTCCCCCACGGGGGAGGTGAGTGTCACGCACTATAGTTTTCCTCTGAAAAGGAGGCGGATAGGTGAGGTTGAGAAGGTGTAATTACCAGCTGAGTCTGGAACATCTCGGATTGCGATGCCAGGCGAGGCTGGCTCTGCCAGGCGCAGCCCTGAAAGAACCTTTCCCACCACCTTTATCAAAACTGCTGGCAGGGGAGCGCCCCACTTATTAACCGCTGCTCTGCACGTCTGCCGGGAGGTGCAATCACAGGTGGGAGACCTGGAGGGCAAGCGCCTTAAGGGAAGAAAAGAAAGAAAACACAAGGAGGAACTGACTAAAAACGCAAAAATGTGGTGTAAAAATTCAATTAGAGACCTAAGGAAGGTGAGAGGAAAGGAAGAAGTGGAGGGAGGAGTGGGACTCTGAAGGTTTCTTTAGTTCTTTCATGGGTGGGTGAGAGTCTTTTTGTTTCTCAATCCTTGGTGGTGGAGGGCAGAAGCTTCTGGAAAGGTGAGAAACATGGGAGAATGTGTAGTCCTGGCGTAGACTCATCTCCCTGACCCACCTGCTACTCCTTTCAATGACATAATGGCATAATGAAATAAAAAACTAGAAAGCTGTTGGCAGCGTACCTGACCTGGCCTTTGGCAGGTGCACCAAAAACACACGTGGCCTCACAAGATCCAGGCCCTAGGGCGTTAAGTAGGGTTTGTGATCCCAGAGTCCTCCTCATGATGGGCCAGGGAATGAAAGGCAGTTGCTGGGAGTGCGTCTTCATTACCAAATAATAAAATTATCCAGGAGCAGTGGTTAGCAAACCGGCTGCACCTCAGAATTGCCTGGTGGACTTTGAAAACAACTCACTGCCCAGGCCGATTACAGCAGAATTTCTGGGGGCAGGGCCCAGGCACCCCCATTTCCTTTAAAGCCCCGAAGTCATTCGAAGGTCCAGTCACAACAGTGGAACCACTGCACTGGAGAAAGCAGGGCTCGTGCTCTGTCTCCCAGCAACATCCATGACCCCTCAGCTAAGACCCCCTAACTTTCAAGGCACAGCTTAAATGTCACCCCAGGAAAACAACCACGGCTGAGCCCTGAGTGAGCACAGCGTAATAAGCTATGTGCTCGAGGGGACACATATATAATACGACAGCCTCTGCCCAGTTTATAAATGCGGTGAGGGAGGAAGCTTGTGTCTGGTACGGAGAGGAGCTCAATAAATATTTATGAAATAAAAGAATGAGTGAATAAATAAGCGAATAACTTAACAATAATAAAACAGCAAATGAAACTCATGGAAACAGAGAAGCAAGTCTCACGCACAAAGTGAGGAAAGATCCGTGGGTCGGGAGTCGGGGAGACTTTATAAAGGCCTTTGAATTAGACTTTGAAGGATCTTGAGTAATAACATTTAAGATTGTTCAGAGCTTTAATGTTGATAAATGTTTTACATACATTAACTCATTTAGTGGCTTTCAATAGCCCTTGAAGCTGGCATTTTAATCCTTACTGTAGAGGTCAGGAAAGGTCAAATGACTTAAACAAGGTCAGGAAGCTAGTGAGTGAGGGAGCCCAGACACCGTCTGGGTGGATTCACTGACCCTCCTTGATGCAGCTGAGGACTCACCCCACATGTCACATGCAGGAAAGGACGTCTCAGGCTAAGAACACATTATAAGAGAGACACGAGTGTTCCATTTTGAGCATGTAATTTGTGTAGGGAAGGCTAGGTGGTTTGGTTTTTTTTAAGGGAATCTTCCTTTTAGGGAGAGAATTGCGAACGAAGGAAAAAGACAGACTCCAGAGCTGAGATGTTGGTGAAGGTGTCCCCAGAGACCCCTGAGCCCTCAGAGCAATTGGTTAACATTTCTCTTGAGGCCCTTGTCACCTTCTCCAGGGCATTCCTCTTGGAGGAACTTGTCTCATCTTCCCTCCTACATGATAAGCTCTTTGGCCAGACACTGGCCACACTTGTGCTTGAATTTCTCTCAAACCCAGCCAGGGTGGATGTAGATTTTGTGAATCCAATAGTTTACAGAATTCAGGAGGACTTCTTTAAGAAAAACGATACAAAATTATAAATACCAGATTAGGTTCAAAGTGAATATTTATGTAGAATGAAGAAGAAACACAGCAAAATGAAAATTTTAAAAACTGACAAATATAACAAAACCAGAAAAATAGCCTATATTTTTATTCCTTAACTGCCTGATACCCTTTTGTAACACTTTGAATCTCCAATTTTTTAGTGCATAATCTTTGATTGCCATGTCATATGACAAAAATTTTGTAATAAACCCTTTTTGATAGTGAACATGGTTGTCCAAAGCTTGTTTTGCATTATTAAGAGTTTTGGAATGTTTATTTGAGCATCACGACTTGTTATGGTAATGCTATGTGATGCGGGGTCGGTGAGCCGAGGAGTCGAAAGAAAGATTTCTTAGACTCTCAAGATCTGGCAGTAGTGCTCTTTTATTTAGAGAATAGTGTGGAATAGCATGGGGACAGGACCCATGGGCAGGCAGAGCTCCTGCTGCTGCCGCATGGGGACAGGACCCACGGGCAGTCAGAGCTCCTGCTGCTGCCGCATGGGGACAGGACCCATGGGCAGTCAGAGCTCCTGCTGCTGCCGCATGGGGACAGGACCCATGGGCAGTCAGAGCTGGTGCGTGGGGACAGGACCCACGGGCAGTCAGAGCTCCTGCTGCTGCCCTGAGTTGAGGGTTAGGGCTAATTTTATAAGGCAAGGGTACGTGACTTATTTTTACTGGAGAAAAGAAAAGATGATGTAAAAAGTCATTAAATGATTTCAGTGCAGATGGGGTCTGGTTATTGTGCGGTCATATAACTTTAGATACGAATCTGGCCATATAGATCGGCATGTAGGTGAGGATGCCCTGGGCTTCTCTCCCTGGGGCGGTCCTAATTCATACCATAAAAAAAGTCCACTGGGTCGTATAGTTTGGCATGTAGGCCAGGTCACCTTGGGCTTCTCTAGCTGGGGCAGCCTTAATCCACATCACTATGTTTATCAAGTTATTTCCTATAAAAGCTGTAATATTTGGGGACATTATAAGTGTTCTTATCCAGAGACAAATCTTAAATACTTGATGACCCTCATGTACCAACCAATGTGTTGTAGGTGTCTTCATTGCAAAGGTGTAGTATATTTTATGTTATCTTACAGGAAGGAAATTCATTTTGTCCAATCACGGATGGGAATCAATCCTCCACTTACAATTTTATTTGTCTGATACTTGAAAGAACTTTCCACAGGCTAGATTATGGCTCTGTACATTTCAAATCTTGTTTCTCTTCTATTTCCATCTGCTTCTGGTTCTGGGTTCTTAGGATCCAGTCACATCACTATATGGCTTCTGGCCTTGTAGCATCATGTCACGATACCAAGTATGTCAGTGCCACGGAAGTTAAGGGCATTCCTGGAAGCTACCCCAACACCAGGAAGGCTGGCAAGAACCTAAATATACTTAGAAACGACAGCAAACTACATACATTCACACCACTGAACTCAATTTCGAAAATGCATGCCACCTCAACTTTCCCTTCAGAAGAGCAAAAACTGCCACCACCCCTTCCACTGACACCCAACATAAGTGGGAGGAAATGTGATGAGATGGAAGGGAGGTCAGAGTGGAAAGAGATAGCAGTCTTGATTACAGTTATAAAATCTTAGGTTTACAAATTTAGCAAAAACATAGTTTAACCATGCAAACACATTGCCAGGGCTTATCCAGGGCCTTAGAAGGGACCCAGGCCAGAGAGGAGTTTGAAGTTTCAGCTTCATCAGCTTCCAAGTAAATTTTACCTCTGGACAGATTCCCATACTTTTCAGAGAATAAGCGCTGAGTGAATGATTGTCCTTTTATTACAGAAGACTCCAAACAAGTGGGAGGGACCGCTCTCCTTCATTTGTGTCCTAGGATGTCAGGTCCAGAGTAGAGCCATGCCCAGAATTGAGTGCATTATCCCAGGAGTGATCTGACATGTGCCGAGCAGGCACAATGAACACATTGCCTCGCTCATTTCTGACAGTTTGCATGTATTCATCCAAACCAAAGTTGCTTTACTGTGCTTTTTCCTTTCCTTCTCTTTTTGGTAAACTTCTCAAGACCCTGAAGCATATTGAGCTTGTAGTCAACTAAAACCTTTTAATTTTTCACACTTCCTAGACCAGCTCTCCCCCAGGCCGTAGGGGAGCAATTGAAGGTGCATGTGATGGGGAATTTTATGTGTGAACTTGACTGGGCTAAGGGTTGCCCAGAGAGCTAGTAAGACGTTATTTCTGATTGGTCTGTAAAGTTGGTTGTGGAGGAGATTAGCATTTGAATCAGTAGACTGACTAAGGAAAAGCACCCTCACTAATACAGGTGGGCATCATTCAAGCAGCTGAGGGCCTGAATAGAGCAAAAAGGCAGAGGAAGGGCGAATTCACTTCGTTTGCTTGAGCTGGGACATCCATCTTCTCCTGCCCTCAGACATCAGTGCTCCTGGTTCTCGGACCTTTGGACTCAGACTGAATTACACCACCAGCTTTCCGAGTTTTCCAGTTTGCAGAATGCACATTGCAGAACTTCTCGGCCTCCATAATTGAATGAGCCAATTACTACAATAAATAAATAAATATAGATATAGGTATGTCTGTATATGTATGTATAAATGAAGTCATTTTATACATATAAATATATATGTGTATATCTATGTTGATGGACATTTAGGTTGTTTCCACATCTTGGCTTTTGTGAATAGTGCTGCAATGAACATGACGGTATAAATACCTCTTTGAGATCTTGATTTCAATTCTTTGGGGTAAATATCCAGAAATGGGAATGCTAGATTATATGGTAGCTCTATTTTTAATTTTTTGAAGAACCCAGAATGGTTATCTTTTTAACTCTTGAAGACATTCATGTTTTCCAGGTCTCTGCTTTGTTTCCATTTATTTTCTCCATTCTCTTCATCATCTGTGTTTTATTTCAGGCTATGAGTAAGAAATCAAATTCAAGTCTAGACCTTGAGGAGTTTTATGCCTAACACGAACAATGCCATTCGTCCACTTTCTGAACTCAGTTTCCTTGTCTGTAGTTACCACCTGATCCTATCTCCAATCTAATATGGTTGCTTGGAGGTGACCAAAGTGTAGACATCTTGAAAGGACTCTTTAGACACATCCTAAGACATAACAGAGGCTGCCCCTGCTGCTGGGCATCAATGCCTCGTAGAATCCTCTCCTCGCTTTAACGATTTCTGTAATGGGGAGATGATGGCCTTTAGCATCCTGGGTCTCAGAATACTCAAAATGGAAGTGCAATTACATGTGTATATAATGGAATACTATTCAGCTTTAAAACAGAAAGAAATTCTGCAATGTATGACAGCATGGATGGAGCTGGAGAGCATTATGGTAAGTGAAACAAGCCAGCGACAGAAGAGCGAACACTGCATGGTTGCACTTATGTGAGGTATCTAGGATAGTAAAATTCGTAGAATCAAAGAGTGGAACGGTAGTGCCAAAGGCTAGGATGAGGGGGAATAAAGTTTTAGTTAAGGAGGATGAATAAGCTCTAGAGACCTGCTGTACAGCATTGTGCCTATAGTCCACAATAATGTGTCCTACACTTAAAAGTTCGTTGAGGGTAGATCCCATGTTAAGTCTTCTTACCGCCACAAAATTAGAGGAAAAGAACAAACCTCGATATATATGTGAAAAATTTTTTTAAAGAAAAAACATAACCATTCCCAGCATGCTTCTCCTTTAGATGAGAAGAAAGCCAGATGGAGGCGACAAAGCCTGGAGTCGGAGTCCTGTGACGGGAGTTTAAATGCCAGCTCTGTCACTTAGTGGTGGTGACTTGGGCAAACCATTTAGTCTCTTCGGTTCTAGACACACCCTGTCTGTAAAACCGGAATCACTCCTACAGTGGGGGCACTCCATGAAGTCTCAGAGTGCCTGGCACCTAATCTAGTGGTTCTCCAAGTGTGGTCCCTGGGCCAGCAGCTTTGGCATCACCTGGAACTGCTTAGAAATATAGAGTCTTAGGTTCTTTCCCAGTCCTACTGAATCAGAAACTCTGGGGATGGAGCCCAGGAATCTGTGTTTCAACAAGCCCTCCAGGTCATTCTAATGCATGCTAACATTGAACCTAACAGAAGGTCGGCAAACAGTCTATAGATGAAACACTGGATTGCCCAAATGGTCACTTCACCATTGGCAGAGCACTGGTAATCTCCACCACTGGGGACATGGGACTCTTAGAAATTAGACTTCTGTCAGAGGACCCATGAGAAGGGTCCAAATTCAGAGACTGCCATACCCATCCTGAGCTGTCTCTAATCCGGAGGATTTACTCACTGTGACACTGTCTTAGGTTTGATTTCAAGCCTGTTTCTAGGCTTTGGACCTTGTAACTGTATTTGGCCTGAGGTTTGACCATCAGTTTCCCTATTTCCCTTTGAGTAGATCCATATCTGTGGTTCTTGCCAGTACAGATGGCCTCTCAGAATGCAAACCTGGTTGCCAATCATTAGGCCTAGCCCTCATTCTTGCTCCTACACACCCACAAGAGGGATATTTTCGGCACTCACAAATGAATGGGGGCATCATGGAAGAGAAGCAATTCGATTCAGATTCCTTTAGGAGGAGATGCATTCATAACTAATTGTCTTGCTCTCCAATTAGGAACAACATCAACCAGTTTCTCGCCCATCCCACCCCACTTCCAACAAGTTTGGATGTATAGACAATTAGACAAACTGACTCCTGAAGAAGATCATAAAACGTGGGTTTGGGGCTTGTGTTTTGGAGTTGTTGATGACTCCAATAATCAAAGAGCAGAATTCCGGAATCAGGATCTCATCTAGCCTTCCCTAAGGGCCTCTGGCATATGATAGGTAACCCGGTCAAAGAAGAGGGTCAAGCAAGGGAAACTGAAGGACCAGAAATGGATGATGTGGGTTCTTCTAGAGCTGTAACAAGGAAAACAATCCATATGCTTCACAGAGAGCACTTTGGGGAATATCACATTTTTGAGCCTGCCAACTGTCTTATGTTTCTAAGCATCCTTAACCTATGAAAGGACTTTCCCAGACATTAGCTCAATATGACCTCACAACAACTCTGAAACTACCCCTGAAACAGAGAAAAATATACCATGGTCATTTTTCTGATGAAACAACCTAGGCACAGAGGGAATAGGGACTTACTACCTCAGCCCCTAAAACAACAGCTTTGTGGTCAGAAAGGCTTGGCAGACAGTGCATCACTGCTCCATGTGACACCTGCTGTGGAGGCAGAGACTGGAGAATCCACTGCCACATGGCCTCTTCACTGATGTGTGTGCTCCTTGGCGTCTCTCACTGCACAAGGTGTCACATCCTCCAGGCCTCTCAACATGGCTTGGACTTTTCATGGCATGGTGGCCTCATCGTAGACACACTTCTATGGCAGCTGGCTCCCAAAACGCAGGAAGTAGAAGCTACTGGGCCAGCAAAGGACCATGCCCAGAAGTGGCATGGAGTCACTTCCACTGTATTTCATATGTCAAAACAGCTATAGGGCCCACTCCAAGTCAAAAACGTGGACACTCTTCCCTTCCTGTCAAGCAGAGCCACATTGCAGAAGAGTGTGTGAGATGAGCAATTGTTCTGGCCACCTTTGCCACGGACCAAAACATTGCTTTCCAGAATTCTATTCTCTTGTGTTTCCAACAGTCAACACTCCTCAATATATACCAAATGTAAAGGATGCAAGTATATGCTCTTTAGCAGAATGGAAGTGCTTTATGCACAGCTACATGCATTCCTTGTATGACATTTTCCCTCAAGAAAACAATTAGAATTTAATGCCATTTTTAGCAATTACAAATTCACAAGTTGATAGTAATTTTATTTTGAACCAGTAAAACATACATTCAGAATCAGCTCATTTGGGATTTGTAGTGATTTTAGAAATATGTTTGCAAATCGAATTATCAATTCTAACAAAATTGGAAGGAGGATGTTTAATCTACTTAAGAAAATTAACTCTGGATATTTGGCAATCACTTTATCAGCATCATTTGCGTGTAAACACTATGCTTATCAATGACTCTTATCTAGTCATTAAAGTAGGCCTTGTACTTGGCTAAGCGCTTGTCATAATTTCACCATTTTCACTCGCTGGGACTGGCCACCCTCCAAGATATTCCAATTAAGAGTTTATGACTCTGTCACACTTTCAGGGGCCTGTGTAGACACGCAGTTAGGTTCTATCTGGAGGACGCCTCCCAGGCTGCAGCTGCTCTGCTTCTGTGGGATTTTTGGTTTGGGTCTTGTTTTTCTAATGAAAATTATCTATTGATCCTGTTCATAAGAGGAACACACAGCTCCAAATCATTACCTCCTGGCAGTAACTAATTTTTGAGTCCTCTCTGCTTCACCACACTCCTTAATGGCAGTTGAATAAATATCTAAGATGGAGACTTTTCAGTGCTTTCTGAGGAGAGTGTCTTCCAACAAAGAGGCAAAAATCAATAAAACCAACAAATATTTACCAAGCATCAAACTATGTGCTGGACACCAAGCCAGGTGTCCTTAGGGTCTCTGCCCTTAAGAAGCTGCCTACACAGCAGTGGAGACAGTACAAAGCCGCACTGAGGGTCATTCTGCACTGCCTGGAGAGGACTCCACCCTGCCACTTGACTTTATGTCCCACCCTCTCAACTGACAGGTCACGGAGCCAGGGATGGATGTGTGACCCAGAGATAGCCAGTGTGACCTGTGGCCATGTGGCCTGGCTCAGCAGATAAACTGGTCCAAGCCAATTCTCACCAGCATGTGTTCTGAAAGGCACAGAAGCTGTTGCCAACAGGGTGATAAGCGCTGGAGCTGCAAGGTCAGGCAGGTTTAGGGACCGGGGCGACCATTTTTGAGAAAAGGCCAGTCTGCAGAAACAGTAGAATTGGGCAAACCAACAGCAAGTGGCCACAAAGAGAGAAAGAAATAAAAAGAGAACAAAACCTTGATTATCTTTCTGGTTCCCATGCAGAGTTCCCAAGAGGCTGGTTCTATTTGGCTATTTCTTGGATTCTGTGAGCTCTCTTTACAATACAATAACCAGCTTTTGTGTTTGAGCTGGTTTAACTGTGTTCTGCACCTCGGAACCCAAAGGCCCAAAAGGACTTCATGTCCTCGTGTACTAAATGCCACAGGAGCAGTACTGACAACTCATGCAACCAGTGTTCATCTGACAAAGAGACGGCTTTGGGCTGTAGTTGAAGATTAGAATTAAAAAGTTGAGCACAACTTGGAATGTGTGTAAAACTGTCTCCTTCTGAGCCAAGAGACCCTTCTGATCTTAGCAAATCACACAGAACAAAAAACAGACCAAAACTGCAAGGAGTGGTTGTCTCCAGAAAGAAAAACTGAAAAGCAGGGAGCCAAGGGTTGGGCAGGAGACTTAATTTGTGCTTCGTACCTTTTGTATCTTTTGAATGTTTATAACCTATACATACTGAAAAAGTAAATAGGCAATTTAATTTATTTTTTCGCAGATAGAACACCCTGGCATAAATAAATCGGATAGCATTCCTACGTGTTCCTGAAAACATCTCACCCTGGAAAAAGTTTTTGTTACTTGACCTGGCTACTGGGTCTACCACAGTCTGGTTCAAATCAACCTATCCAATCCTGCAGCCAACTACTCATCTTCCAGAACCTTCCATTCCGGCCACTCAGATCTCCTACTTCCAAGCTTGCCTTTTAAGTGTGTGTTTGTGTGTTGCATTTAATTCTTACTAGAAAACAAAACAAAACAGATAAGAATTTGCCATCTATTTTTTGTTTCAATTTTTTGTTATTCTTTTTTAATTGATTTTAATTTACATATAATATTATATTAGTTTCAGGTATACAACATAATTATTTGATATTTGTGTATATTGCAAAGTGATCACCACAAAAAATCTAGTTAGTATGCAGCACCATACATAGTTACAAAATTTTTTTCTTATGTTGAGAACATTTAATATCTACTCTGCTGGCAACTTTCAAATATGCAATACAGTACTGCTAACTATAGTCACTGTGCTGTACATTACATCCCCAGGACTTATTTATTTTATAACTGGAAGTTTGTACTTTTTGACCCCTTTCACTCATTTCACCCACACCCCCAACCCCCACCTCTGGCAACCACTAACCTGTTCTCTGTATCTATGAGCTTGGGGTTTTTTAGTTGGGTTTTTGTTGTTGTTGTTGTTGTTGTTTTAGATTCCAGATATAAATGAGATCATACGGTATTTGCCCTTCTCTGTCTGACTTATTTCACTCAGCATAATGCCCTCCATTTCCATCTAAGTTGTCACAAATGGCAAGACTTCGCTCTTTTTTATGGCTGAATAATATTCCATTTTATATATATATATATATATATATATATATATATATACACCACATTTTCTTTATTCATCCATTTAATTTTATTTTTGAAAATAATAATAGTAGTCTTTCACATCAATATAATAAATCAACTTTTAGTCAATAAAGAAATATTTAATTAAAAAACACAAAACTAAACACCAATGCAAAAAAGAAAAAGCAGTCCTCCACGTTTCCTGTTCTGAGGTTTTGCTTCTGCTGCTCTACCCACCTCTTCATTCCCCCTCCACCACCCCCATTGTGGTCTCCCCCGGCACTACCCACCTCCTCTTCAGGCCCAGCACAAGGGTCAGCCTTTCCTCTCTGACGCACTCCAAGATTAACCCAACGCACTTCTCCCACCATGGCTAGAGTTTGTACAACCGTTTGTCAGTTTTCATGCTTCTGCAGCTAGTTCACTGTTCCATATCCCTGGCCCAACCTAGGGAGCCCAGCCTTCACCTGCTCTTCCTCCCTGGCTGCTGTGCTCTCATCACCCCTCAGACCTGAGCCTTCCCACACCACCAGAGGGATGAAGCGAAAAGGAAAGAGCACAGTTGTGCTAGTACCGAGTGTTCAGTAAATGTGGATGGAATCTGAAGATTCATGGACAACAAATAAGACAGCTAGGCTAAAACTGAAAGGCACTGATGCTGAATCCTGGCTCTACAGATGGAGGGATCATGGCCAAGTCACTTAACCTTCCGAGCCTCAGTTTTTATATAAACAAAATAGAGGTAATATCTCTATCCCACAAGGCTGTTGAGAGGAGTAAAGGGAGGCAACATATGTGAAAGAGTCAGGTGCTGCGTGGTCTGTAGGCCTAAAATAAACAGTAGGTCATTCTTGGCTTCAACCATTGTATCGAGTGCCCACTGGTTCATTGTATTGCTGTATAACTTCTCACGGGTAGATCGTGTTTCGCTGGAGGTCAGAGACCATGACCTGCTTCTTCAAATTCCCAAACTTAATATTGCACATACCAAGTTCCCAGTAAATATCAATTGATCGATTGAAAGCTATGTACAGAAAACTTTTATTAGCATATATACACACAAAATCAGAAGAACCACGTTCCCATTCATTGAGCTCCATAAATCATTCACTATGTTTCCACAGTATTTTCAAAGAGCTAATATAGTCAATTTCCAATTATCTGTGTCAGTGGGGAACAGGAATAGTCTGAATAATGAAACCCACAAATAATCCATACATTTAATTTTAGTCGTTACTTCCAACCAGTATGAAAATTTCCTATTGTGAATGTCACTGTTCTTCCTGCCCCTCCTTTCTCTGTGGCACGGGCAGATAATGCCAAAAGCCATCCTCAGCAGGGAGAGGGGAAAGCCAGGGTCTAGATGATCTCTGAGCTGGCTAATCAGCCTTCAAATAATGAAGCCTGTCTCTGCTTCACAGGGGGCATTGCCTGGAGCAGTGGAAAAGGACAAAGTGGAATTAGATGACCTTACTCTAAATTCCAACCATAACAACACCCTGACCCCTCATGGTCACCAGCCATGCATGACCCATGACTAAATAATTGCAAATTCGTGAGCACCTATTAAGGTTTAGGATGGCTTGTTCAGCAGCAATAGTAACCGGAACACATTTCCTGGGAGCTTTGGCTCTGCCTTCCAGGGGCACTTGCACCTGCGGTCCACCAACTTCACTCTAGTTTGCTGTTTCCCGCACTGTTTCACAGCCTACACTAATTCAGGCATAGTTGGCCATTTCTTTGTTATCAGAGTAGACATCTTCCACTTAGAGAATTCCAGAATCTGTATTCCTAGCTGCTCACAGTTCAGCTCAGAGCAGATTGAGCTGGAGCTAGTCTGTGTCTGTTTTCCTGAACCTCATACTCTGGATATTCCTAATTTGAAAGTGCATGCTGCCTACAAAGATGAAATTTAGGGAGTTTCACTCTTCTTACTCGTGGCTATCATCTGGAACGCCTTGCCTCTGGGTGTTGCCAGCCACCTGACGTTTTGGACAGAATTGGAACACATCTCTGTTTAGTACTACCTGAAAAGTCTCCTTCACTGACATAATTACTGACTCTACCTCACTTCCCATAGCTCCCTCTCAGGCACACCCCTTGTGGAAGCAGAACAGGCCTTTCTAACTAGCCGTTTTCTTCCTGCCCATGTGCAGTTACTCCAAGTATGAGAGACACACAGTATATAAGATTCTATCCTTGCCTGCAACCACTGCATCTACTGGGTGTGTGCACTGAGGGAACTGGGAAAGACTTCTCTCAGTCTAGGTTTTAAAGTTTGAATAAGAGTTTACTTGGCAGAAAGAAAGAACAAAAGGAAGGAAGGAAGGAAGGAAGGAAAATCAATTATTTCCAGGCAGAAAGGAAAAAATGGATGGGGCAGATTTGGTGAAGAGTGAGAATTTGGATGTATTTGGAGCAAAAGGTACACAGGTAGAGAATTCAGTAGATGGAGTGGGGTCAGAGGAAGTGTAAAATTCATTCCGTGGGCAATGTGGGGTTATTGCATGTAAGACAAAAATGACATGATCTGATTTACCTTTTCTAAAAATAACTCTCTTGGAGACAGAGTGGAAATGGTCCAAAGGGGGATTAATTGCCAATCAAAGGAGGCCAGTCTGAAGGCTATTTCTAGGCAAGAGGCGATGAGGGCTAAAAATGACATGGCGACGGTTGGAACAGAGGAGAAAAAGTGGTTTTGGAGTCGAAGCCACGACATTTGGTGAGTGCCTGCATCTGGAAGCTGAAGGAAGGCTTCGAGGGATTGGAGCGGGTGGTGCAGAAGTACAACAGCAGCAGGGGCAGCAGCAAACACTTACATGGTGCTTACTACGTGCCAGGCGCTATTTTAAAGGCTTTACATACTAGGTCATTTAACCCTCACATCGACCTTATGAAGCAGATTTTATTATTATCATTGTCTCACTTTTACAGATGAGGAAACTGAGGCACAGCGAGATTAAGTCACTTACCTAAAGTCCCAGAGCTGGGAGATCAAATCAGGCTCTTAGCGATTACCCAGCATTGTCTCTCCAGGGACTGACAGGGAAGAGGATGCAGAGGGCAGTCATCAAAATATGAAGTGGTCAGTCTAGCACCAGAGTGGGAGCAATGGAAATGAGGAGGAGACGGGGTCTCAGAGGTCCTTTAAAGGAGGAAACAGAGTTAGGTGACAGAGTCAGTCTAAAGGACTGCCAGGCTCTCCTTCGTTTGGCAGCCTCAGCTTCCCAGCTTTCACGGCTAATGGTCTGAAAGCTCCCATGTAAATGCTGAAGCTCTTTTTGGGCCTTGAGTCAGTCCTGAGCAAGTCAGGGCCTTGTTGTCAGTGCCCTCAGGGCTACCGCCATCGGAGCTTAGCCTGAAGTCACTCTCCCAGCCCCAGGACCCTGTGTTCCAGCCTCTGTCCTGGGATCCTCCAGCCCCCAGTTTCCCATTGATGCCAACCAGACCTGGATCCAATCCTGCATGGAGGCCCCAAGGAGCAACCTTGCCTTCCTTCCGCTCCTAGTAGTCCCTTTCTGCACAGCAGCTTTCAAGTCCCATCCTTAGCTCTGATCACACGCTCCAAGTGCTCCAGGGCCTGCCTCTGGCCAGATCTTGACCCACAGGCTCTCACGCTGTTCTGCTAACCTAACTGCAACATATTGGCTGCTACCCAGACACCCTGCTGCTGCACAGCCCTGGCTGATTGGTTCTTGGGAGCTCATGCTTCCTAGAATCAATAATGAGATTGACAGATGCTCTCAGACATTGTGCTGGAGCTAGGTCAGTTCTCACCCACATCTCCCCTATCCTAGTGACTGCCCTATGTGTCCAGTCTCCCCCTCCTGCCCCATCCTAGTTGATCTATTGTTGGTAAAGGACATCTGGCCTCTGGATAAAGCTACACGGAACCAAAGCTATGGGAAAGAGGGAAGTGACAGCAGAGGTAGAGCTAGGAGCAATGTTTCTAGCCTGGGAGGAGGAGTAATAACACTGGCAGAAGCAGAGTCGCTGTAAGGGCGTGGAGTCATTTTGTTCCCTTACTTCTGAGTGGGTGAGATCCGTAGCATCGCCCCTCATGTTGTGCAGGCAGCTGCGCCCATCAAACCATCTGCATCACAGAATGCCTAGGGAGTCACGCAGAGTTTGCATCTGCTTGGGGGTGGGGAGATGAGGCCTCGGATGACTCAAGGGCTGCTGCACAGCACTGTGCCTTCCAGCCTGCCTTTCCAAAGGGGCCAATTTGCCACCCCACAAAGCCCAGGAGCTGCTGATCTGAGGCCATTTGTGGGTCGTTTGTGTTCACTAATGAGACTCGCTTGTCACTGAAGGCACCCCTGATTTCCGAACATTACGTCTGCACGGAATTCTAAGTGAATTTCCACAAAGCCTAAAGACACAGGACACTTTATTTTAAGACATAGCTTCTAACTATATCAAGAATCCTTAAAGCATCCAGGGCGTTGACAGCAAAGGGCTGGCCTTAGTGGCCTCCCATGAGTGGCTGTTTTGGGTGTTTCTTAATGGCACCAGGGATGTGAGCTTTGCAATTTTTGTCCCACATGGAGAAGGAACAAATGCTCCTTCCTATATGCCTTCTTTCGAGCCTTGCCTTCCATCCTCAGGAGAAAGTTTGACAACATATGGCCAATCCCAGACTAATCTGGACAGCCGCAATCAGCAAGCCAATGTTCATTACTGATGAGCAAAGTGATAGACTGTATGTGTGTATAGGCGTGTGGGTAGGTGAATGATAGATGGATCGATCAATAGAGAAAAATCTCTACCAATATGTCAGGCCTCACTATTTGGGAAGGGTAAAACAAGCTCACATTAAGATGAATCTGAGCCCCACAACTTACTCAAGAAGAAAAGTCACCCTTGTCAAAGGGTCCTCCAGTTCTTCCTGGCAGCCCACGAGGGGGGTACTGTGCAATGCCCCTCAGGGACTGTAAAGGTAAGAATCTCTGTGTGGGAAACTAAGGCAGGTTCCAAGGTGTTCCTTCCAGACGCTCCCAAAGTTGTCATTCTTCAGCCTGGCCAGGAGGTTCGGGTGCTTTGCAGATTGCTCCCCAACTCCCTGTTACTCATGGCCCCCACTTATGACCAGAGATCAGTACATCCTCTAGAATCTTCCCACCAAAGGTGTGATCCATGGACCTGGAGCATCAACCATCACCTTGGAGCTTGTTAAAAATTCCCAGGTCTCACCCCAGAGTTTCTTATTTAATGGTATGGGGTGCCTCTAGCCTGCTTCTCAGACGTTAAGGGCGAGGGGTCACACGGGAACCCAGTTAAAATACAGATTTCGGTTCTGTTAGGTCTGTGTTGGGGCCTGAGATTCTGCGTTTCTACAAACCCCAGGGCAGCGGTGATGCTCCTGGTCCCCAGACTATACTTTGCAAGAATGTAGAAAATATTTCTCTTAGCCTCTTAGCTAAAGTATTTCTCTTGGCCCAGTCTTGGACCCTCCACCCAAAGATCTCAAACCCAGTAAAGGGATACAGCTGTGAACGTCCAACATACCAAGTCATTCTTCTCCCTCTTCCCTCTCCCTCCAGTTCCAAAACATGTCTCCCATGAAAATTCAATAGCCGGAGCACTTCCAGCTGGGTGGCCAGACATGCAGCGAGTGTTTGTGTTTGGCAGGGCAGGGGATATGGAACGGGTCATCTACATGAGAATCATCTCAGCCAGCCTCTCCCCAGTCCTGCAAAAAAATATGAATATGAGAGAGTAGGAGGGGCCGTTACCAGGTAAAACTGGGCAACGGGTTAAAACTATGCTTGTATTTACCCTCAAGTTCTCAAGGAAGCTTACAGAAAATTCTAAAAATGCTTAATAATCCCTAAAGAGATAAACCATGAGTTGAAAACCGGAAGTGTCAACCCAAACACAATTTGGAATTGGCTAACATGTGATGGATTTTAGACAAACAAAATCAGAATTGGTTTCATAACAGTGCACTAGGAACTGCGCAGAGCACAGAGATGATGAAGCTCACCGTTGGGTTCTATTCCTCATGTTCGGTGACTCTAAAGAAAAGCTGCATGTCACCTCTCTACCCACCTCGTGCCTCTCCAGCCCATCCTCCCCATGCCTGCAGCTGCCTCCTTCCTGGGCTCTTATAAAAGTCCCCTAATTCCTCTCTCACCTCCAGCCCCCTCACTAAACTCTGCAATCGACCTTCCACATGCACAGCACTCATCATCTCCTGCCCTAATCCAAGCCTTCCACTAGTTCTTCATGGCCCCCAGAATGAACCTTGAGTTCCCTAGCCTGACGCTCGGAGCCCTGTATGCGTGGCTTAAATGATGCAAATGACCCCTTTCCCCCAAATCTCCCTCCCTCCTCTGGGCATGCACGACAAGCCTGGAGTCCAGACTGGCCTCTTGCTATTTCCCAAATGTCTCCAGGCTTTAGCTCACTCTGTTTCCTCCACCTGAAATGCCCTCTGTCCTTCCATCTCCTATTTTATTCTCTTGTACCTGTCAGAGAGAGCAATCTTCGCTCTGAAAGAGATGGAATGAACAGTGAAAAGCAAGAACCTGAGCTGGAGAGAGGGGGACTCTGTAACAGAACACTCAGGTACTAGAAAGTGCAAGTCTCCTGAACTGACTGAATTCCAAAGGGAGTCTAAGAATTCATTAATTAGACTGCTGAGCCAGGAGCGTGAGCACTAGAGAGCAAACTTGAAGATGGACAAGTGCAGTTCTGCTTCCCAAAAATGCAAGGCCAATATTCGATTCAATTTGACCAGCTGTGAGGCAAAGGCACTAATCAATCAGAAGGCATCTCTGACCCAGAGTCCTGAAGGGCCCCTGATGAGCTTGGGGGGATTCGAGGAGCTTGGGGGGAAGGCCAGGAGAACCAGGGTGGTGGTGGGGGGGGGGGGACAGGGGCACTCCACGGGCTGCCTAGTTCCTCTGTTTGAAAGCTCTCTCACTCCCCCCCCAGAACTGAAAACGTGTCTTGCTTTTGCCAATTTTCTGAGACAGAAAAAAGAGATTGGAATCCTGCCTCTAAACCCAAGAGGAGTCCTAACAAATATGCTTTATGTTGATCCAGGAAAGAGTCTGGAAGAGAAGGTTTTTGAGCACTTAAAAAAAGAAGCAGCAAGCATTCGTAAAGGGATCGCTGTGCCAGGTTAGCCTCATATCTGGTCTCTCCACTGGGTACAGGACTCCTTGATATCAGGCTACACGTGGTCTTTGGCACTGCAGCCTTTCTCCTCTGCACCCCTGAGTCCACTTCCTCCCCACCTGCTCCCTCCACCAGTACCCAGGACCAATGTCACCCAGAGGCAAGAGCCTCACTTCCTGGGGCTCAGCACTGGGATGCTGTTACTAATAATCTGCCCATGACCTCACACCCAAGTTCAGATCATTGACCTATCCCCTATGTTTCAGTTCAGGGAGAGGGGCCTCAGACCTTGACCTGAACACCTAGCAAGCTGCCTGGTACCCTGGGTCCCTTGGCCTCAGGTCTTGCCTTGCTTTGCTTTGGTCAGCCTCCTCTCCAAATTCAGGAGCCCTGACCCTGAACCTTAAATAAACTACTAGGGCTCTGATGAATGACAACCCCAAAGCCAACCACCTCCCTGCCCATCTGGATCCCCCAATCATGGCCCTCAATACACACCATTATTGTGGTCTCCTCATGGCGATCTGGGTATCCATTACTAACCCCTTGCCTGGACTGCAGCCATTAGGAAGGTGCTTCGTGTGCCAGACCAAAACTTCCCCCGGATCCTGCATGCGGTCCTGTGCCTGATTGCCAGATCTGGATCCTTCTCTACTCTTCCAGCCCTTCTGTACATGACAGGCCAGATCTGGCCAAAACCTGAGAGGGGAGACAGAGCAGGCAAATGTGGTCTACATGGTACACCAGCTTCAGCAAGGTCTCTCATAAAGTCTTCAACGCATAAGAAAAGCTAGTTACTAAAACAAAATTTTCTGTTCTCATTGAATGAGTATTGGAAGAATATTTCTTTTTTTAACAGCTTTATTGAGATATAATTCACATACCATACAATTTACAATTTAAAGTGTACAATTCAGTGGTTTTTAGAATTCACAACTCTGGAGCTAATTCACAGAGTTATATAACCATCATCAGAATCAATTTTAGAACATTTCATCATCTGAAAAAGAAACTCCATATCCATTAGCTGTCACCCTCTAACCCCACCATGCCCTTCAGCCCTAGGCAACCACTAATCTACCTTCTCTCTCTATAGATTTCCCTATTCTGGATGTTTCATATGAATGGAATTATACGCTATGTGGTCTTTTGTGGTTGACTTCTTTCACTTAACATAATGTTTTAAGGGTCATCCATGTTGTAGTATATATATCAGTACTTCATCACTTTTTATAGCTGAATAATATTCCTTTGTAGGGATATACCACATTTATTTATCCATTCATCAGTTGATGGACAGTTGATCCATTCATCACTTTCTGGTTATTACAAATAATCTGCTATGAACATTCATGTACAAGTTTCTGTGTGGACATATGATTTCGTTTATCTTGGGGATACAGCTAGGAGTAGCACTGCTGAGTTGTATAGTAACTCTATGTTCAACCTTTTGAGGAACTGCCAGATGTAAGAGAATATTTGCTTTTGAATTAAATCAGCCTGAAGGAGCGCTTTAGTAGTATGCCCCAGGGATCCGTCCTTGGCTTGTCTTATTCAAAGCACATAACACAACCCAGATAAGAGTATTGGGTATGTCTTTATCAGTTCCTGTGGTCTTCCTTTTCTCTTACTCCGAACACCCGGCAAACTCTACAAAGAAAAACCATACCTCCCTTGGACTGTTGTCTCTGGGCAGAACTGGGCCCACTACACCACGTAACAGTCTTTCTGCTGCTACACTATAGACTCTCTTCCTTCACTCCCTACCTGCCACCTTCAGCTTTCCTTTTAGAAGACGGTGCTGTTTCCTAGCCCCAGTGGAAAATAGAATCCCTCAGCTGAAACTTACTCACGTCTATATCCTCCTTTTGCCCCTTCCTCTCCATCTCAGTGGATGAGCTCTCCCTCCCCTATATGAAGCTAATCCTACCATGTAGCTCCCAAATCTCCTTTCTCCCTCTTCCTCGGAGTCTTCACTCCATCAATTGTCTTCTCAATCTCCCAAAATTCATGGTCCTTCCTCCCCATTGTTCTTTTTCATTGCCCTTAAATAAGTGCATCTTTGAAAAATATTAGTATAATTTTTGAAGAAACTCCTTCACACTTATTGCTCCCTCTTTAGCTACTACGCCATCTCTCTGCTTCCTTTCAGAGTAAAGGTTATTGAAAAATACGCAGTAACTTCTCCGTATCCTCACTTCCCACTCACTCATCCACCCACAATGGCACTGAAGCGTTTTGGCAAACATCACCACTGTCCTGTCTTTTGCTAAAGCCAATGAATGTTCTTCAGTCCTCGTCTGAATTGACTTCTCTTCTTAAAACCTGCCCTCACTGCTCCCTAACTCTCCCTCCCAGTCTTCTTGAAAGATTCCTTCCCCTGCTTGTCATCTTTCTTCTCGCTCCACCCTAGGAGTTTGCATCCATTCTCATGGCTTTTAATTCTGCCTGGATGTGATCACAACAGTCAAATGTGTCTCTGCATTCCTACCTCTCCCTCAGCTCCAGATTCATATCTCCAACTGCCTGCCAAATGTCTTCATTTGAATGACTAAGAGAAAGCTCAAACCTAACTTGGCAAAAGTAAACCATTTTCTCCCACCTCCCACAAAAAGAAAAAATTTCTCCATCCCCAAGACTCCCCTATCTTGGCAAATAGCATCAGCGTCATGCAAATGCGCATGCGCAGAATCTAGGCATATCTTTGATCACTCTTTTCCTCACACCCTACATCCGATCTGTAAGCATTCTCTCTCAGCTAAACCTCCAAAATTCGTATCAAATATGACCATTTCTCCCACCTCTCCCGCTGCTTTCCTAGTCAAACTACCATCATCTCTTGCCTGGACCACTAACAGTATCCTAACTGGTCTCCCGGCCTTCACTCTCCTCCACTAGAATACATCTTCCTCATGTCAGCGATGATCTTTTCAAATCATAAACCGGATCATATTACGTCCCTAATGAAATTCCCCCAAATCTTCCCAGTACAATCAGAATAAAATCTGAACTCTTCAACAAGGTCTGTAAGATCCCACGTGAGATACCAGGGACCTCCCCCTCACACCATCCCTCGCCACTCTCCCCCTTCTGGTTCACTACACTTCAGCTGTTCTGGGTTCTCTCACTCATACAGGCCAAGTTGATTCCTGTCTCTGGGGATTTATACCTACTTAGTCATTTCAGGATCTTCCCCCGGATTATCACATGACTGCCTCCTTCTCATTCATATCTCAATCAAAATGCCCCTCCTCTTTCCCTTAGCACCCTAACTAAAGCAGTCTCACCTAGTCATTCTATTCCACATTACCCTTCTTTATCTTCTTTGCGCCACTTGTTGATGACTAAGGTTATCTCATTTTCTTGTTATGTGTTATTATCTGTCTTCTCCATCACCACCAGTAGACAAGCTCTTTGAGGACATCTGTTACTGTCCTTGGCCCATAGGAGGTACTCGGTTTGCTGGATAGATGGATGGATAGATGCTAACATCCTAAGGCTTCATCTCAGCCCTCTCATTACTCCACACACTCTTCCTGAACATTTTCATCCCTTACATATTTAATTATTATCTCTGGGCTGGTAGTCCCCACATCTGTATCTCCAGGCCAGCTCTCTCCAGACCACATGGATAGATGTATTCAGCTGCCTTCTGGATGTCTCTAACCAAATTTCTCACAGTGCATCAGATTCAAATGCCCAAACTGAAACTTATTCCTCTTCTTAATTTCTTATCCAAATGAAGATTGCCGTTACGTACTGAGGTGCCAAGGCTGGGATTCTGGGCATCAACCTTCACTCCTTCTTCTCAAACATTACCAAGACCTGTTGATTCAATCCCAGATCTATATACTTCTCCCCAGCCATACTATTCCTATCAGCCGTCATCAGGAACACTGTAACAGCTCCACTGCCTTCTCCACCTCTAGATATGCCCAATCCCCTCTACCTGCAGCCTGAGTGGTGTTTCTTCAACTCAAATCTATTGTTCCTTTTTGCCATTAGGATTAAGTCCAAAGCCCTCAGCATTTCGTGATCTGGCCTCACCATTCCCCACTGTACTTGATACTCCTACCATTTGAAGTGCCTGTGGGTTCTTCAGTGTACCATGCTTTCTCTTTCCTCTAAGCCTTTACTCTCTGCCTGAAATGCCATGTATCCTCCATCTGCTCTCCTACTTTTTATGCAGCCTTTATCAAGGGCACCACCCCCGCAAGGGAGACTTCCCTTATGCTCCATGCCATCATCTGGGTCTAGATTAGGAACTTCCTCTTCCTGCTATCACGAAATCCAGTGCCTCTTTTATTACATCCAATTCACTGCATTGTATTAGCCTTTTTACGTGTCTGTGAGCTCTCTGAAGGCAGTGACAGAGTCTTAAACATCTCTAAATCCTCAATTCTGAGAACAGAGCTGACACAGAAAAGGCATTCAAATATGTGTAGATTGATGGGTGGAAAATTGTGGGAGTACAGCGTATATTTTGGAAAACCTAATAAGGGCTCCAGGCATTTTTGACAGGATAGAGTGATGAACTAGGTTTAACAAGATAAAATTTAATTGGAGCAAATGTAAGGTTCTGCCCTTGGGTCCAAAAGGCTCTCGTGCGGGAAGAAGGAGCGATGTGTAGTTGCAGTTTATATGAGAAGCCTGGGGAGTTAGAGTTGTCAGGAAGCTCAGTGCAGGTCAATAGTGTGATCTGACTGCCAAAAAAATTAACAAAATTTTAGCTTGCACTAAAAGTATAGCTTCTAGAATGAGAGAGGTGATGTGCACATTCCAGTCAGAATGTGGCTCTGGATTCGTTCTGAGTTTCACACTTCTGGGACCAGACTCCATCAAGCGCTGAGGAAAAAGACCAGGGCGGTGAGGTCACTTCAGGTAAAGTCAAATGAGAAACAAGTGGAGGATCAGGGTCTGCTTAGCCTTCAGAAAGTGTGCAGATACATGCTGGTTATTTTCGAGCATCCAAAGATGTGTGGCCTGTTATAAATAACGATGTTCGAACCAATAGGGCTGTTCAACATGAACAGGTAGGGAGTCCTCTGTCAATGGATGCATTTCAAAATGCAACAGAATCACCTTTTCAAAATATAGATCCAATTATGCCACACACGTACACATACTCGCAATTCCTGTATCCCACACACATCTCCCCTACTGCTCAATCCCTATCCAAACTCCTGCTTTAAACCCTTTTGAGGCTTCCCAGTGTCCTCAGGATACAAAAACACAACTCACCATGCAGCATCTAAGGCTATGCTCGTGCTGGCCTCACTCTCCTCTCTATCCTCCTCCTTGCTCCCTCTGCCCCCTCGGAACCTCTCACCAGACACTCCCGCCTCAAGGCTTTCCCCCAGGTAGCTCCCTTTGCCTGGAATGCTATTCTCTCCATTGTGTTACCTAGTTCATGCTTTGCATCCTTTAGATCTTGACAGGCCCAGGCTCCGCCCCTTCTGATAGCAGATCATTGCTCTTATTCCAGGCTCTGCTAGTACCACATGACCCCTTGTTTCTAGTGCTCTTTCTGGCGTGCTCAGAATTTTACATTTGTTGCATCTGTCACATGGTTTGCTGTCTGCCCTGGTAGGCTGTAAGAACCAGGAGGGCAGGGATTGCTTCTGGGTTGCTCATCATCTCACCACCTCCTCTGCACTGAACACAGTACCTTGCACACATAAGAGCTTAGCCAGATACGTGATGAACAAGCAAATGAATGAATAGATGAGATGCCAGATGAGATGAGTATTTGGACCCTCGGGTGAGTGGTTGGACTACTGTGCTTTAAGGTCTCCTTTTAAAGCCAAAATGTATGATCTTCACTACCAAAAATCCCACCCATAATTCAAGGGATCTTCAAACAGCCTTTCCAATTTACCAAGGAGCTTCCCATGAGTCCTTCACCCTTTTCTAAAAAAAAACTCTTTTAATGCACTTGCCACGTCCCAATTAATCCTAAAGACATATGTGGTTTGTCTTAGTCCATCTCCCCAAGGAACTTAGGATCCACTTGCAGAGACAACACATTCTCCTGTGTACCCGTCCCAGCATGCCCCAACCTACATCCGGTGCTTAGCACATACCTGTGTTGTATGAGTAAATGGCTAACTCTTACTTGACATTTCATTATGCTGTGTTTCACTCTTTTGTTTTTCAATGAAGAAAGTGTGTTTGCACACATTAAGTGTCATATAGTACAGGTCAAGTCCATCATAAGAGGATGCACAAATATTTTTTATTATAGCAGCATTCTCTCACATAAAATATTTGGAAATAGGGAGACAGGCATGGGACTTTGAGACCCTGGCTTTGAAGGGATTCTGTTGCAACCTTTTTTGTGAATTTGACCTGTGTGTGCTTTAATGAATTTTTAAACTATCCTCCTTCAGGCTGCCAATTACATTCAATTTTCACTCATCTAAAAATCATAAACAGTAAATTAAGTTGAACATTACTCATTTAATACTTCCCTGTGGGCTTTCCATTTTTCCCTCCCCAAAATAAAGGAGACCCTATTAAATACGTAAGTATGAATTCACACGCCATTTACTCAGAAGAGTACAAGCAATTTTAACTTTGTTTTCTAGACTGAACTTAATTTCTATCCCAAGTCCCCATTTAACCCTGTAGCCAAAAACTTAATCTTGCCACTACATAGCAAACTCAGGTAAATGAGCATTCTTCTTTTCTGCCCTCACCCTGGTTGCTTGTCATGCATGGTGTTTAGGTTCTGACTCTCATTAGGTTTCTCAAGCCATCTTTCAAGATGAAGCATGCTGTCAAATCCTTAGATGTGGTCACGCCTCCAGGCTGACATCTGTTGAGGTGTCCCCATCACCGTCTGGTCTCAGACATGGCTTGGTATCAGTTAGGATTGTGTTCCACTGCAAATATTTGTCGACCTAACTTACAGTGGGTTAAATCAGTGCTTCTCAAAGTTCTGTCCCCAGACCAGCAGTGTCAGTCTCTCCTGGGTACTTATTAGAAACACAAATTCTTGGGCCCCACTCCAAATGACTAAATCAGAACCAACAATTTGTGCTCCAAGAAGCCTTCCAGGTGATTCTGATGCATGCTCAAGTTGAGAATCACTCCAAGGGAGTTTATTTTCTTCACAAACATGAAGTCTGGAGGTTAGTGGCTGCCGCTTGGTGAAATAATGGCCGCTCCCAGCTGCAGCAAAAGCTGAGGAAAGCCAGTTAACACTTCAGGCCCCTGTAGTGGAAGGTGGCAGAAAAATGGAGATGGCAGTGGCTGCTGGGTCAGCCAACCATCCATTTCTGCCCCAGAGCCATTGTGCTCTGCATGGCATGAAGATGAGCATTGGGTCCACCAACAGCCCTCCCTCAGCTACCTGCCACCCTGCCCTTGGAGCCCTGAAGCTTCCTCTGCTCTCGCCTTGCTGGGTCAATGGTCACCAGGGACTCGGCTTCTCGTCCCCCAGCCCAAACTCTTCCTGTAGTTCTTTCTGGACCGCACCATGGACAGCTCCTGCAAAGCAGTGCCTCCTGTAGTCCTGTCGTGTACCTCCCTTTAGCAATGGAACATAAAGAGGGTTGTGACGAGGTGGGGTATAGTGCCAGCACCCGCCCCCCTTTGCTACCTTACAAACTATCCCAACCCTAACCAGTGAAAATCTACTCTTTCAAAATCTCATCTTGAATAGAAAAAACAAATACTGGCACAATGTGTAGTCTCTGAAACCTCTCAACTTCCACCAGGATTGCATCTTCAAAGCCAAGCATTGGAAGCCTTTTTTCTCTGACTCCGTTCTTAAAGCAATGGAAGCCTCAAATCTAGTGGTTTGTAGGAGGTGGGGGTGGAGGGAGTGGTACAGAGAAGAAGAGAGAGCGAGAGAGGGCAGGAGGCATTGAATACTTGATGGTGTCCTGTCAAATCCGGAATGACTTCATAAACACTAGCTGCTGTTTTCAAAAAACATCTTTGGAAGGGAATATTGTACAGATGTTGGAATGTGTTGGTGGGGGGTGTCTCCCTGAATGCTGTGTCTACAAAGTCCAAAATAGCAGTATGCAAAGAAATCTCTCTCAAACCCAGTTATTTTGAGAGGAAACCTAGCGGAGTGGAAGGAATAGTGTAAGAATTGATGGAATTGGATTTTCTATCCAAATCGGTCACTTCCTAGCTGGAGAATCGCAGCCAAGTGACTTCATCTCTTTGAAGCTTGGATTATATAACCTATAAAATGGAAGGGAAACCACTTACTCTCCCTGCCCGGTGCATGTTTTCAGAACCATTTTACACCCTGGTTGTAAGGGTCAAATGAACTAAGTAAGGGCACATAAAAGATTTATTGAAGTATAATAGACATTTGACATTATATTAGTTTCAGGTGTACTACGTAATGATTCAATATTTGCATATATTGCAAAATGATCAGCACAATAGTCTAGCTCACATCTGTCACCATTCATAGCTACAATTTTTTTCTTGTGATGAGAATTTTTAAGATCTATCTCTTAGCAACTTTTAAATATGCAATACAGTACTGCTAACTATAGTCAACGTGCTGTACATGACATCCCCATAGCCTATTTATTTTATAACTAGAAATTTGTACCTTTTGACCCCCTTCACCCATTTCACCTACTCACCCCTGGCCCCCACATAAAAGTACTTTGAAATAAAGCAGTGATTACACAAATGAAAGGTCACATAAATACCATTATTTTCTGTCTTACAAACCAAAGAAGGGATAATTATTTGCTTTAATAGATCCAGTTTTTTTTTAACCCAAATTAAATTCCAATAGCATTTCTAGATTTACCCTAGGTTGTCTCTTCAGACATTTCAAAGAGGTTAGGGAAATAAAGACAACAGAAAAGTATGTTTCCCATCTAACACAGCAGGTTATTTTAAGTCAAGGATATCCTTACTGATTTTCTGCCTGTTTGATCTACCAATTACTGGCAGAGGGAGGTGGAAGGCTCCAGCTCTAATGGTGGATTTGTCTACTTCTTGCAGTTCTTTCAGTTTTTGCTTCACATATTTTGATAGGTTATTAGGTACATACACATTTAGGATTGTTATATCTTTTTGGAGAACTGACCTCTTTAGCGTTATACAATGCCCCTCTTTATCCCTGATAATTTTCCCTGTTCTGAAGTCTGCTTTTGTCTGGAATTAACAAAGCTTCTCTAGCTTTATTCTGACTCCTGTTAGCATGGGATGTCTTTCTCCATGACTTTACTTTTAACCTATTTGAGTCTTTACATTTACAGTGGATTCCTTGCAAACAACATATAATTGGGTCTTGTTTTATATTTTAATCTACTCTGACAAACTGTCTTGTAATTGGTGTATTTAAACCATTCTCATTTTTTTTTCAGCCAACGGACACCTTTATTTTCAAGGTTCTCGGAATACGTTGACACATTTTTCCCCCGAAGAGTTTTAACAATTAACACACCTATCAGCAATTCCACATCATAAGTGCCTACCATGAGCTAGTCCCTGAGAATAAATGGTGAGTGCATGTGTAAGTCCCAGTTTCGTCACCTCCTTGCCAGAATTGGGCTTTAGTCTCAGTTTGCATCTCCGACATTAGGAAAGCAGAACTTCCATGCATGTCTGTTTACCAATTGGAGCCTCTTCTGACTGTAAATATGAATTGTCCATTGACTTCTTGGGGGGGGGTTGATGTTTTTCTTGCCTACTTGAATTCATTCTTTATATAGAAGAGTGTCTTTTTTGTGTCAAAGACTTTGAGAGCCAAGTGAGACCTGGAATTCATTTGGTCTATACCCCTTGTGGTGGGTTAGATGGTGGCCCTAAAATAGATGCGTCCATGACCTAACCCCCAGAACCTGTGAATGTGACTTTATTTGGGAAAAAAGTCTTTGCAGATGTAATTAAGTTAAGGTAGACCTTTCACATGTAAAGTGATTATTGATAGAGTTGGATAGCTATTGATCACATTTGTAACTGTTCTACCGTTTTCTGTTTGTTACATTTGTTCTTTTCCTTTTCTCTCTCTTTTTCTGCCCTCTCTGTTTTTAGATGAGCATTTGATACGATTCCATATTATCTCCTCTCTTAATACATCAATTATACTTCTTTTAAAAATTTTTTTAGTGGTTGCCCTAGAGCTTCCAATATACATTTTTAACTACTCCAAGTCCACCTTGAAATAACACTATACCGCTTCCCATGTAGTCTGGGTAACTTATCATGGTATATCCCCAATTTGTTCCTCTCATCCCATATGACATTGCTGTCATTCATTTCACTTCTCTATATGCTGTAATCACTCAGTACAAGAGTTTCTCCCTCTGAGGGGAGTCCCCACTCAGCCTCCAGAAATTCTTCAAAATTGCCATGTAAGTGTTTCTATCCATTTATGGCTCCAGTGGCCTCAGGTTCAGATAAGAAGATCTCAGCTGTGACTCTCTGGATTTGCCTGTCTCTCCAGATTTTAAGGTAGCAGTTTGCCTGGCAACTTCAGTTCTCTGAGCAGTCTGAGAAAAGTCATTGATTTTTAGTTTGTTCCACTTCTTCTTGTTATTAAGGACGGGAGTGACAATTTCCAAGCTCTTCACATGCCGGAGCTGAAACTGGAAGAAGTCCAGCAGATTATTTTACATCATGGAGATTATAACTGTGTTTGCTGATTTTCAAAAGCATCCAGTCCCTCAACACAGTCATGATCTGGCTAGCTGGCCAGTTCTGGACTGAAGAGAAAGATGTTCCTAACTCAGATGGAAGTGATAACTCAATCTTCCAATCTGATCTGAGGAGTCCCCTCATGCACAGTGTTACCTGCACAAACTAAGTCCCTGCCCTGTGCTAGCTTACTATCTTGATGACACTGTGTAGTTGTTCCAGGATGTGGCTGCTGTTTTTTGGTGCAGAAACTTCAGCTGCAAGGACTGGAATATATGAGCTCATCTCCCAGATAATCACTATTAATTATATTCTCATCCACCCAATGGCTCACCAGAATTGGCCTGCTCTGTCCAAAAAGTAATTTTTTAAATCAAGAATTTGATTATAATATGCACTTTTAAAACACTTAAGCAAATTGTTGGTTTAAAAAAAGGAGAAGACGAATTCTGCTTTCTCCAGAACTCTATCAATCTGAACTCCCTGACTGGCAGCTCCACACAATGAGAATTGATGCCTGCATTGATGATCCTGCTGCACTACAAGATTCTGGAGAGCTTTTGAATCATCCAAGAAAGATTAAATTATGTTCAGTAGCGCTTGAGTGTTAAGTGCATTTTATAGCTGTATTCCACATGAATGGAATCTGATCATTCATATGAGGCACAAGGTGACTCTCTTCTTGCCCAGGAGCCAATTCATTTTAGTTCCATTTGAATTAGAAAGGCTTATTAAACACCTATCACACACCCTGCACCATGGTACACCCTGGAAGGCATATTCCATTTATTCGTGGAGCTCACAATTTCATGGTTAATGAAAAACAAACAAACAAGCAAATAAACAAAAAAGACAATACACACCTTACAACCCCAGCACCTAACACATGCAAAAATTGATTGAGTGAGTATTCACGCAGTGACCCGTAGACAAAGTGCTATGCGGGCACAGAGACGTGAGCAATCAGAATGTGACATGAGGAGGAGATATTTGAGCTCAGCTATGGGGGATTCTCAGGATCCTGGCAGTCCATAAAGGGGAGGAAAGTATGCCAGCCAAAGGGAAAGTGATGAGAACTCTCAGGGAAAGGAGAAAAGTCTGGTATTTCTGGAATATGTGGGTAGTAAATGCCAGGAAAAGATGCTGGAAAAGTAAATCACAAAGAGCCTTGAATGCCACGCTTAGGACTTTGAATGTTTTCCTGTAGGTGATGGGATGTTGGCAGGTATTTCAAGCACATGTGTTTTGGTCAGTTGCGCTCTAGAAAGATCACTCCAGAAGCACCAGGGAAGGTGGACTAGGGTGAGAGGGCAAGATGGGAGGCATGGAGGCCAGTTAGAAAACTACTGCATAAGTTCAAGCAAGAGATAGCAGTAATAGAAAATGGAAGTGGGTATACGTGGTGCAACGGATACTTCAGAGGTAGATTCAAAAGCACTTGGCAGCCAATCGGGTTTGAGGAGTAGGAGTTGAAGGTAACTCCAGAGTGGTTTGTAGAAAGAGCTACATTCTCCAGCCAGTTATTTATAACCTATATTCATAGCTTTTGCAATGTGACTGCAGCTCCTACCACCAACAAGATTCTATTTTTCTACCCCTTAAAAGTAGGTTCCAGCTCTGTACTGCTTGGGTCCTGAGCCAACGCTAAACAGGTAGGCTGGTGTGGAGGGAGAGGATGCTGAAACCAGGTAACTCAGTTTGGGTTTCCCCAGCAACAGGCTTTGTAATAAGGATTCATAGTTTATTTAGGAGGTGATCTCAGGAAGAACAGGTGGAGGAGTGGGAAAGTAAGACTGGGAGAGAAAGGAAGTCAACAACAGGCATGTTATCAAGCAAGCTAGTACTTCACACAACTGAAGCTTAATCCTGCTGAGTGACTCTGAGTTCTCCCACCTGAGGGATGAAGGACTGGGGGTGTTTATCTATCAGTCATTGCCTTGGGATTGCTGGGGAGAGGAGCGAGAACTTCTGTGGGCAGAATGGGCTCCAGTGGCCCTGCTCTTGGCTAGATTCCCCCCAGATGGAATAACTCACAGCCAGCCAGTTGACGTGCTTGCGTTTGGGGCAGAAGTGCCCAGAATTGCTGCAGGCCAAGGGGATATGGGCCATGGCCATATACCAAGTGTGTCTCTTACACCAGGCAAATGAGGACTGGGGTTCAGATGGGGGACACGTGCACACACAACGTGCACACAGGACACGGGAGGTCTGCAGCTGGCCTCGGTGCAAAGTCCAGTACGCATGTGCTTACCACATGTCTCTCCACTTGCATGCCCCTCGTCCCCACAGGCCTTGCCCATCCACAGGATGGGTTCTCATGCTGATTTGCTGATCAACTGTGTGCTTCCTTCATTAGGACCAGATCTATCCAAGTCAGCTTGGGCTGCTATGACAGAATACCATAGACTGGGTGGCTTTAACAACAAATATATATTTCTCACAGTTCTGGAGCCTGGGAAGTCCAAGATCAAGGCACCAGCAGATCCAGTGTCTGGTGAGAATACTCCTTGTTTGGAGATGGTTGTCTTCTCCTTGTATCCTCACATGTTGGAGAGAGAGATCTCTTGTCTCTTCCTCTTCTAAGGGCATTAATCCCATCATGGGAACCCCACCCTCACGACCTTTCCTTACCTACCAAGTTCCCACCTTCGCATATCATCACATTGGGGATTAGGATTTCAACATGTGAATTAGGGGGAGACACACACGTTCACTCCATAATAATACCTCTCCTTGAACGCCAACCACCTTGGCTGGGTCCTGCTCTCCTAGCCTAACTCTTGCCTGACCCATATTTCTGAAGTCAGGACCCTGCCCTGAAAGCCTTGGTGCTACCTGGACTCCTGTCGCGTGAGATAAGTCATTTATAACCAAAGCCTTGACACTCACCCAACTTTAAGAAATGTCACTGTCCAGAGATTCTTCCCACAGCCCCATATCCCCTGCATTTGGGAATTTTTTGGAAACTAAAGGCAGCTGGATGGAGCCAGAGTTCACCCCTGTCCCTTGGGCTCTGTCCTTTGAACAGCAGGCTCTCTTCCCCCATCCTCATGCCCTGGGGCCAGTCCTGCAGTTGGGTTCTTTCATCCCAGCCCCTCCCCCTCCCTGGCCTCCACTGCTTCCCTCGCCAATTTCGTCTTTTTCTCAGAGCAGCCAGTTCTTGTGCTCTCATTCATTTGGCCAACAGTCATTAGCACCTATCACATGCCAGGTATTGCTTGGTATTCAGAAGATAAGAAAAGAGCACGCCTTGTAAGTGCCCCTCAAGGCAGAAACCCCTGTCATCTGGAAACGGCAGGAAAATGCGCACAACAGAGCTTTCTTAATAAGACACCACTTGCATGGTGGCTCCACCACTGACTATGCAGCTGGCACTGGCCAATTGAGTCAGTATCCTTACCCAGCAAAAAAATAAAAGCCTTTCTACAACCCAGGATTGTGGGAGAGAAAATAAGGAAAAAGACCACACCTTGACTTAATAATGGTTCCCAGCTCATTAGTGGTTCCAGGTGACATGAGGTGGCCTAACAGCAGGATCCAGCTTCCCAGTGCCCAGGATCTGAGGACAGGCTCACTGGCAGGAGGGAGCTTTCCCATGGCGAGGCTCTGGTGAAGCATTTGCAGCATCAGAGAGCTCTTAAAATGCTCCGTTGTAGGAGCTGCCAGGTCTTATCTAAAGAGCCATGTGATTGGCACTAAGTCTGGCGGGGCCTGATTCATAAGGAACCCCTGAGACCCATGGACAAGAGCATTTACAGACCTAGAAAACCCTACATGCTCTTTTAACTTTTCTTTCCTCCCCTGAGAAAAGTAGGAGTTAAGAGATTTGTGGAGCCTCAGCCTGGCCTCCTCCCGCACAGCCGCTCTCCCAGGCGTTCCCACTGGTTCTGACGCAGCGCTCAGCCCCGGCCACAGTGGAGCGGCAGAAGTGCAAGGTTCACAAGGGAGGAGGCAGCCAGTTGCCAGGCTCCCTTGCCTGGAGAGAAAAGGGACATTTTCCCTGAACACGCAGGCAGGCAGGCTTTGGCCAAAAATTGTTTAGGGTTTTCCAAAGCCACAAGCAATAACTGTAGCACCCTGCAAGCCTCAGACAAGCACTTCAGCAGGCTCTGTTGCCCCATTAAGCCAGTACGGCCCAGCCCCTGCCTCTGGAGGCTTAAGACGGCTTCACACGTTCCTGAAGGTACTGGATTTCACCCCACCGCCGCCCCAGCCAGGAACAATGTCATGCCACATTCGCCTATTCCCAAGCCCGGGAAAGAGCCCAATGACAACAGGTGCAATGGTGGCTGTGAGTCCTACCTTCCCGTGAAGATGCCCACCCTGGCACAATGTCAAGGATGCAGAGAAGGCCGCTCCACCAAAGAACCCAACAGGACTCCCCTAACTGTAGCAGCAAGTGTGCTTAGACTGCCCAGGGCAGTCCCAAGCACTTGAATACTGTCATTCACTTAATCCTCACAACCACTTTGTGAGGGTTGTTTGAGTACTCTGCTCCCTTGACAGATGTGGAAACCGAGGCACGGATTGGTTCTGGTCTGGCCCAATGTCACACAGCTAGGGAAGGGTGGGGCAGGGTTCAAACTCCAGCACACGTTCAAGTAGGCATCCCTCTGTTCTTGCTCCATTCCCTTCCCCACCCTCTGCCCCTGACCTCAAGAGAGCGATTCCCAGGGCCCTTACCTCAGATCCCAACTAGTATGAGTCTGAGGTCTTCGGAAGCCTTCCAGGACCCCCCTCACTGAGCACTCAGAGGACCAAGATGAAAGGGATTATGCAAAGCGTGAACACTTTTTTCTTGTTAGATTGTCTATTTTTGCCTTCCAGCATGTTCCACATTTCAATCATTCCTCTTCCTTTCCAGACCCCAGTAGCAAGAAATAAACACATACACTCTTCACACTGATGTAAATAACCATTGGCTTTACTGAACCCATGTGCTCAGGCATTTGGTCGAAGTCACAGCTCTGGAGTGTTTTGCACCAAGCACTCCTTGGGCATCAGGAAGTTTAGCTGCTGCCCTGCCTAGGAAGGTTTGCTCTGCTCCCTTCAAGAAGGACGCTCACTATGGAAGCCATGTGTTCATTTTCTCAGTATCCTTAGAGCTCAAAGTCTAGCCATCTTCTCCCCACTATCACTTTCTCTCTCTTTCCTCTTCTCTCCCTTGTCACCCCAAGAAGCAGGCTCCTGCCTCCCAGCCCCACAGACTGCCTGGCCCCATCGCTCTGTCCTTGGGTTTGAAGGCAGACAGAGCCAATGGATGTAACCTTCGACCACACTCAGGCTGTCTATCAGCCCCACCTCGGCACCCACGCAGCTGTCCCATGCTTCTCCAGCTTGAACTGGGGCTCCCTTCTCTTCTAATAACAGTAACAGCTAAACGTATCAGACATTTGTTATGTGCTAGGTACTGCTGTAAGCCTATGCAAGTATTATTTTGTTTTGTCCTCCCAACCACCCCCAGGAAACTGGGACACAAAACAGATGTGAAGTCATTTGCCCAAGATCATGCAGCTGGTAGGAGGTAGAACTAGGATTTGAACCCCAGGAGTCTGGTTCTAGGGCTGGGGCTCTTAACTACTACAAAAAAACTCAGTTCTCCACATCCCACTCATCAGAGCCCACTCCTCTGTGTGGTTGGTCTTTCTCTTCTGATTGAGTCACTCTTTGTTTTCTGGCTTCTGTTTTGTTGTGTTGTGTTGTGTTGTGTTTGCATCTTTCCCTCATTTCCTGTGTCCCCTGAGCATCACTCATTATTTGAGCCTTTATTGTAATCAACAGCCTCATCCTTCCTTCTCTCTTCTTTCTCTCTCTTGCCCCCCACATCCTATCAGTACCCACATCCTATGAATTCTTTCATTTCAGCAATATTTATTGAGGACCTACCATGTGCCAAGCACACAGTAGGTGAACAAGATGGATGGAATCCCTCAGCATGTGGCACTTTCAACCCAGTCCTTCTGCTCCTAGTCTCTCACACCTCCCATCCCCCTGCCACGGCCCTCGTTCAGACTGGTTTTCACACTCACCCATGCAATCGTTGCCGCCTCCCCTCTGTGCATTTAGCCTCACTCTGCACGTGGCTGACAAGTAAATCTCACGTAAGCCTGCCTCTGATCAGGTCTTTGCTGGGGGTGTTTGGTTGAAGCTCAGACTTGGAGCTCCAAGCCATCCAATACTCGCTCCAGGATAACATGCCAAAACCCCTGCTCTGGGCTCACCTAGACTTCTTGGTTCCCACTCCAAACATACTTCCCACTGCACACCCTCGTTCAGCCCAAGACAGCATCTCTCAGAGGGTTGCCCATCACCTGCATCAGAATCACCTCGTGTACCCATTAAAATGCATCCTCCCTCAACCTTCCAAATCAGGATCTCCAATGGTGGGACCCAGGATTCCACCTTTGAATGAGCTCCTTGGTGACTGGCATGCCCTCCACAGTCTGACACCCACTGGCCTAGATGACAGCCACTGAACTGCACACTGTTCCCCACAGCCTGGCTTTTCCTGCCAGGCCTGAGTTCACTCTGTTCCACACACTAGGACCCACAATGCCAAGCCCACCACCAGCTCTCCATGTCCAAAGCCTACCCATTCCTCAAGGGCCACCTCAATGGCCTATCCTCTGTAACACCAGTGACTTCACCCTTCCATCACTCCAGCTGGAATCAATCTCCCTCTCCTCTTTGGCAACGAGAGCCCCCGTAGGATCTGAGTGTCTTTCATTGCTTTTGCTACTTTCTAGCTTGTATTATGTTTATGTATGTTTCCCAGTCTTATCTCCATTACTAGATTATAAACATTTTAAAGAGCTATCTCTTAATCAACAGACCAGGATTTCTGAACACAGCAGCCAAGGCAATCCTTTAAAAATGTAAGTCTCAGTATGCCACTCTTCTGCTCAAAATCCTCCGATCGCTCCTCACGGCACTGGTAGCAAAAGGCAAAGTCCTTGTGATGCCCCTGAAGGCCCTGCCTGGTTCAGGCTCCTTAACCTTTGTGACCACCCCTCCCACCAATCTGCCTCTTGCTCCTTCCAGTCCAGACACATTGCCTCCTTGCCAGATCTCAAGCATATCAAGCACACTCCTGCCTCAGGGCCTTTGCACTAGCTGTTGGATCGGTCTAAAAGCCCTTCCCCCATATAGCAGCCTGGCTCACTTCCTCACCTCCTTTTAGAATTTATTCAAATGTCACTTTCTCAATAAGGCCTACCATATCCACCCTACTCAAATCTGCAACTCACCCTTACACTCTTATTATCCTGCTATGCTTTTTATTTTGTCCATAATGTGAAGCACTATTGATTTATTATAAATAGATTTATTCATTATATTTGCTGCATTTTGTCTTCTCCCTCCACTATACCATAAGCTCCTTGTGGGTAGGAATCTTCATTTTGCTCACTGATGGATCCCAAGCACCAAAAACACTGCCCAGCACATAGAACACAATCAGTATTTGTTGAATGAACAAATAAATGAGTGAGATGGGAAATGAGTAAATAGAGGGAGGTGGGGAAGCAGAAAGTAGAGTTGCAGGCCTGGGTGGAGTCCATTCAGCGTTTCTCACAAATCCAGGCCAGGAGTCAGATACAGCAAACAGGAGTCAAGGGTATAATATGAGCCACATCTTTTCAGTTCTGTCCTAACAGGTGAGACAGAATGAGGGCAGGTCAGTACCTGAAGCAGCAGAGATGGCTGTCATTACGACCTGAATGTGATGTCATTAGACCAGACAGCTGCAGTCTTCAGTCACCTGTGGTTGGCTTTGCCTGGGCTTGAGTGCAGAAGGAACAGGAGATAGAGTCAGCACTGGCGGGGGAAGGCAGAGAGCGGCCTGGGCTCTAACTGTCAGGCTTCTGTCTGCACATATGAGTTTCCTGTTGCCACCGTAATAGATTACCACAAACTGAGTGGCTTAAGACACTACAAATCACCTAAATCATTTTGTCATCTTACTGTTGTGAAGATCGGAAGTCTGAAATCGGTCTCACTGGGCTAAAGTCAAGGTATCAGCAGAGCTGGTTCCTTCTGGAAGCTCTGTGACAAGAACACGTTTCCTTGACTTTTTCAGCTTCTAACGGCAGCCGACATTGCTTGGCTTGTGGCCCCTTCCTCGATCTTCAAAGAGCAGCCTCCAAGCTCTGCTTCATCAGCACATCGCCTTCCCCTCTGCCTCTGACTCTCCCGCCCGCTCTTATAGGGACTGCTGTGATCACATTGGGCCCACCGGGGTATCTAGAAGAATCTCCTCATCTCAAGATTCTTCACTTAATCACATCCACAAAGTCCCTCTTGACACGTAAGGTAACATTCACAGGTTCTGGGGATGAGGCTGTGGACATGTTTAGGGGCTATTATTCGGCTTTACATCCCACATGGGGTCAAGCACGCCTCATCATAAAGCCAAGCCCACTCATCCCTTCCTATGTTTACCCAGGAAGTTCCCATCAGAGTGAACCCCCAGGTTGGAGAGGAAGTGAGGTCCCCAGAGAACCTGTCAACTAAGGGACCCATGAGAGGGATGAGCAGCCAGCCCAACCTCCTGCTCAGGTTTGGGAAAGTCACACATGTTCAGTCTTCCTGCTTTGGAGCACCTTCTCTGGAAGGCCTTTCTGATCAATCCGTGCTCTGCACTGGCCGCCTCGTGATTTGATGGAAGCGGAAGCCAACCAGCCACACCCTGCTTAACCCTGCAAATGGAAGTTCTCTCTGAGGAGGTGAGGTTTGAAGAGACACCTGAAGAAAGACAGCAAACTGGCCATCAGAAGGACTGGGGTTGGAGCACTCCGGACGGAAGGAGTAAAAGCAGAGAGGCTTGAAGAAAGAGAGAACTGGACAAGTTTGGGAAACAGAGCAAGCCCAGTACTATGTATGACCTTGGGGGCCATGGGAGCATTGTGGGGTTTTCTAAGAGCAAGGGTAAGTTGATAAGAATAATAGTAACAGTAACAACAACAGCTAACCATTATTGCAGAGTAACGTCTTCCTGTACACCACAACTTGCACGTATAGTATCAGGTACTGTTTTAAGTACCTGATTTACATCAATTTAATTCTCAAAAATTTGCATGAATAGGTACGATTATCCCCATTTTACAGCTGAGGAAACTGAGGCACAGAGAGGTTAAGTCACTTGCCAAGCCAACACAGCTAGCGGGTGATGGAAGCTGGAATTCTAACCCAGGCCACCTGGTTTCCTAGTCCCCATTTTAAGCACTGGGGTGTATTGCCTTTCCTGCGAGGATTTCACGCAAAAAGATCATTGTGTGTGGGGCGGGGGAGGGGATGAATAGGAGCACAGAGGATTTTTAGGGCAGTGAAAATACTCTGCATGATACTATACATGTCATTACACATTTGTCCGAATCCAGAGAAGGTACAACACTAAGAGTGAACCCACGGATGATAACGATGTGTCAGTGTAGGCTCAATGCTTGTAACAAATGTACGGCTCTGGCAGGATGTTGATACTTGGGGAGGCTGTGCGTGTGGTGGCAGGGGGTGCAAAAGGGAAATCTCTGCACTTTCCTCTTAATTTTGCTGTGAACCTAAAACTGCTTTAAAAAGTCCTTTAAAAAAAGAAGCATACACTAATCAAGTGATGCAGCCCTTGACTTCCTAGGTATTTACCCAAGAGAAATAACAATGCATGTCCACAGAAATACTCATACATGAGTGTTCTTAGCAACTCGGCCACTTGTACATGAATGGCCTTATTTATTCGTAGTAGCCAAAAACTGGAGACAATCCAAATATTCACCTGACTGGAAAAGATCAACAAATTGAGGTATATTCCTATAATGGAATGTTACTCAATAATAAAAAGAAATGAAATATTGATAACACACATAAAAAAAAGTGTGTACAATCTCAAAAAAAAATCATTCCAGCTTTAGCAGGAGGGTGGATTGTGAAGGGGTAAACAAGGGGACTCACAGACTCATGAAGAGGGTCTTGTGGAATCCAAGGAAGAAACGTAGGTGGCAGGCCCAGGGTGGTAGCAGAGAAAAATGAATGGATTCAAGATGGATTTGACATCTGGGAGAAACCAAGGCTGATTCCTAGGTTTCAAGCTTGAGCGACTGAGTAGCCAGTGATGCTTTCACTGAGAGAGGAACAGGCTTGGGGATGGGGAGGGTCCCCCAGCCCAGTATCCTTGCCCTTGGGTAGCCCCTGTGCCTGTGTCAACCCTGTAGCCACATTCTAGAGAAAGCCTAGCACACAGATGCCAAGGTTAGCCTGCACTGGTGGGCCCGTGCCAAGAACCACAAAAGCCTCATTTTATTTAATACACAGGGCTTGGCAGAATTCCCCACCCAGACGGAGACAAGCCCATTACTTCATCTTGTGAGCTGCATTACAGCCTCTGTTTTCGTGTATCTATTAGCAAGACCTCTCAGCTGAAAATCCAGCCAACCTATCAATCACTCCTCCCCGAGGCCCACAGACCAGGCGGCAGAGGCCAGGATCCCAGGAGACATCCAGAGACGTTTGCACACGGGACTAAGCCCCAAACACTTTCCTGTTTGCGTGTAACGGGCCTCATTGCTTTATATTTTAATTAAAAGCAGATTTTTATCAATCCCCCCAAAAATCTATTGGAGGAACTGTAATTTTGCTTCCAATCTTCCTATTTAACACTCCCGTAACGCCCATAAAAAGCTTTGGAGTTTCAGCTCCTGATCTGAATCTTCACAGATAATTAGCTGGCGGAATGTTGGGGAGAGAAGCAGGTGTATTTTATCCCAGCTTGGTGGGGAGCGGGTGGGTGAGCTGTGGCAGAGGCCCCCCCAAGCAGCCTTGGCACATCTCCCTTCCTGAGACATAAACATGCAATTCATTTAAAGGCACTTTCATTTAGATTCTTTAATTGCTGCCATAAAAAGTGCTTTTCCCTCTTATTTCTGAGGCACCTTATTATAATGCCACTCGGCTCTCCCACCTTCAGTGTCCCCCTTCACCATCCTCAGTCATTTCATTTAACCTGCTCCCTGCCACCTCGGCCCCACCCCCTCACCTTATCTTCAGAGTCAGTCCCCCTCGGTCAGTTCAGGCCTTTCCTGCAGCCTCTCCTGCCCTCTCTTCCTCCTCCCTCCTGCTCAGCCTGCTTCTCACACTTTCCTCCTCCCCTCCTTTCCCTCATTTCTCCTCCTTTCAGACTCAGCCGCTATTACCATTAACTGACCACCTTCCGTGTGGGTCAGACACTGTGCTATAACATACGTACTCACCTTCAAGCCTAATAATAATCGTGTGAAATGATAGTGTTACACACACACGACCACACATGCACTCATTCACACCCACATGCACACTTCTTTGACATTTGAAGAATCTGAGCTAGAGGTTAAACATTTATTCAAACCCCTTTTCCCCCTTTATTTTCTCTCCCTTTCCACTCCACTTTGTTAGATGATAGGTAGATACACACGTGTATACATATACACATATAGATACATAGATAGACAGACAGGTACACAGATGGACAGACAGACTGACAGAAGGGCAGATACTAGGACAGTTAGAAGATAGAAGAATGCCAAGGAGAGAGACACATAGACACAGACATAATAGATGATAGCTAGAGATAGAAAGACAGATAGAAACGTAGACAGAAAGATGATAGATACATAGATCCATAGATAGACGGAGACAGACAGTTGGGGAGAAGCGGGTGGGACTGCAGCAGCTGGGAAAAATTAGCCAAATGCCTCATTCCACCTTTCTGTTGCTTTTCTCATGAAGCTCGCTGAGTCGCGTTTCTCCCTCCACTCTTATCCCTCTGCTCTTCTGCTAGGTGGAATTGTAGCTCAATGAAAACTCCATGAGGTAGATTTTAAAGGCTGGAAACAAGATAGCAACTAACAGGCTGTGTGGCTGCCCAGCGTGAATCAGGACACGTGAGACAGTGGGTGTGAAGGCTCTTTCTTGGTAAACAGGTTCTCAAAGGTGAGAGGGTACCAGACTCATCCATGATTGCATAGAGTTCAAGGTCCAAGGGGAGGTGACTCGCAACAGCGGTTCATGCATTTGAATCACCCAGAGGCTTCTTAAAACACAGATTGTTGAGGTCCACCCCAAGAGTTTCTGATTCAGTAAGTCTGGGTAGGGCCTGAGGATTCATATTTCCAACAAGTTCCCAGATGACGCTCATGCTGTTGGTCCAGGGGCCTCACTCGGAGAAACACTGCTATAAAGTAATGTTCAGAGGTTAATTTGGCTATTATGATGATGTTCAATCATGTCTCTTTTAATTAAATCATATGATCTGGCACATTTGAAAATGAAGGAAACAACTGTGATTTGATTGTTTTCAAGGTTGGGTCAAGATTTCAGAAGGTGATTGAACTTTAAACCATCCACTGAACATCCTGCCCCACGTTTTCTGACACTATCTGGAACTCCCTTCTCTCCCTCCCATAATCCTACCCTTCTGCCTCCTAGTCCTGCAGGATGAGAACAAAGACCTTGTCTGTCTTGTTTCCTATTAGAACTCCAGGGCCTAAAAACTATATCTGGAATTTTGGGGGGAGGGGGGTTGTACACATACGTGTACACACACTTATATACATATAAATGTAAACGTGTATATGTGTGTTTGTGTCAGGTGAATGAGCCAGTGAATGGATAGGTTACCCTGTATAACAGAACTCTTATAAAATGGGAAGGAAGGTGGACCCAGAGCTGGCCCTCCTGGGTTTCAGGCCAGCTCCACTGTGTTACTCAGAGCCCAGAGCCCGAGCAGGAAATCACTGAAATAGCAAGGCTCCTTACCCTAACAGGTTCCCCTTCTCCCGACAAAGTCCTACATGACTGGCACAGCCTCTCAAAGTCTGTTTATCTCCTAAACTGAAGACACCTGATCACCCCAGCCATGTTCTCATTGTGGGATCAGCTCAAAAGAGACCCAGTGAGGGAAAAAGTCCTTCCACCAGTACTAAAAACGCTCATGCTGATCTCCCATCACTGTGACATCCCTTTCTCGATTTCTGGTTTTTCCTGCCCTTTTCATTTTACACACCCATCCTCTAGGCATCCAACTTGGCATCAGATCCTCTGAGCCTGGATCAAGAGATGGTTTGACCCTCCCCAGAATGTCACATTCAAAGTGGTTCCTCTCAGCCAGGGCATCATTTGCAGGACCCAGTGCAAAATGAAAATGCGTGCCTCTTGTTTAAAACTTATGAGGAATTTCAAGACCGTGAAAGCAGAGCCTTAAGCCACGGGCAGGGCCCTTCTAAGCCTGGGGCCCTGGGCCATCACACAGGTTTCACCCAACCTGTGTTTCTAGACACAGCAGAAAGACCCTACGTTCTTCTGAGCCCCAGGGAAGTTCCGTACTCATCTAACCTTTTGTCCACGGGATTAAGGGGGAGTCCTTGAGTCCACATCCCTCCTGGGAGTTTATCAGCTGCAGTGAAAACGGTCCTTGCCCTCCAGTCCCGTGGGGTCCCTTTGAAGTAGTTTCCCAAATGGCCCTCCCTGACCTGACCTGACTGAAAACAGGCGGGTAGAGGAGGCTGGTGGGGAACTGCGCGCACGCCCTCTCCCTCCACGGGCGCTCCTCCTTGTAGGCTGTGTGCACGCTCCCTGGGCCGAGCGCTTTGAAATCATCTTGAACTGTTCCACACGGCTGCCCAAGAAGACAGACAGTTCCTCTTCGAGGTAGAGAGACAGTGAAATCCTAGGAACCACACCCTTTCTAAAAATGGGTCAGCTCATTATTGGCAGGCATTCTTAGAGGCCTCAAGGGCAAAATAAGTCAAATACAGAATGGCTATTAACTTCCTGAGGTTTCAAACCAGCTGGGGAAATTAGAAAAACTAATAGAAAAATAAATCTTGCAACCCTTAAACGGAGGTAACGAAGAAGTGTAAAGATGAGATCAATCCCAAGGGAAGGGTCGTTTCCCCAGTGCGGCATCTCTCTGCCAGGACTGAATTCCAAACCCCGCTGGGGAAAGGTGTGAAGGAAAGTTAAAGGAGAGTCTGGAATTTGGACCATAAGTGAAATCACCCAGGGAGCTTTCAAACGGAAACAAAAGGGAAACCGAGCCCAGGCGCTACTGCAGGCAATTCAATAAGAATTCTTTCTCTACAAAGCTTATGACATTTTGTCTAGAAAATTTTAAGAATATACAACACAGAGAGGACACCACCCTGAACTTGCACGCACCTCATCCACTTGCAGAACTTAGCAACTCAAGGCCAATCTTGTTTTACCTCAGCCCCCACCCACTTCCCACTCCCCAAAACACAATTATTTTGAAGCAAATCCTAGAGGTCAAACTTCAGAATGTATCTCTGAAAGATAAAGACTCTTTTTTAAAAAAAAAAAATACCACGTCACACACACAAAAAAGCTCTCTTTATAACAATAATTCCTCAAATAATCTGTCAAAATCTAATTTCCCCTGCTGTTTGATATATATTTTTTAACCATTTCTTTCAGTTGAATGTAAATAAGGTCCATGTGTTACAATTCATTGATATAGCCCCTAAAAATTTTTTTATTTTTTTTGTTGTTGTTGAGGAAGATTGGTCCTGAGGTAACATCTATTGCCAATCATCCTTTTTTGCTTGAGGAAGATTCCCTGAGTTAACATCTGTGCCAATCTTTCTCTATGATGTATGTGGGATGCTGCCACAGCATGACTTGATGAGTAGTGGAGGTCCATGGCCAGGATTCGAACCTGTGAACCTGGGCTGCTGAAGCAGAGCACATCAAACTTAACCACTACGCCACTGGGCCATCCCCTAAAGTTCTTTCCTTTTTTTTAAAATTTTTATTGAGATTATGATAGTTTACAACCTTGTGAAATTTCAGTTCTACATTATTGTTTGTCAGTCGTGTTGTAGGTGCACCACTTCACCCTTTGTGCCAACCCCTCCATGACCCCCTTTCCCCTGGTAGCCACTAATCTGTTCTCTTTGTCTACATGTTTCACTTCCACATATGAGTGGAATCATACAGAGATTGTCTTTCTCTATCTGGCTTATTTCACTTAATATAATTCCCTCAAGGTCCATCCATGTTGTTGTGAATGGGGCGATTTTATTCTTTTTTATGGCCAAGTAGTATTCCATTGTGTATATATACCACATCTTCTTTATCCAGTCATCAGTTGATGGGCACTTAAGTTGCTTCCACGTCTTGGCTATTGCGAATAATGCTGCAATGAACATAGGAGTGCATGGGACTTTTGGAATTGCTGATTTCAAGTTCTTTGGATATCCAGTAGTGGGATGGCTGGGTCATATGGTATTTCTATTTTTAATTTTTTGAGAAATCTCTGTACTGTTTTCCATAGTGGCTGCACCAGTTTGCATTCCCACCAGCAGTGCATGAGGGTTCCTTTTTCTCCACAATCTCTCCAACATTTGTTACTTTGTGTTTTGGTTATTTTTGCCATTCTAATGGGTGTAAGGTGATATCTTAGTGTAGTTTTGATTTGCATTTCCCTGATGATTAGTGATGATGAGCATCTTTTCATGTGCCTATTAGCCATGCATATATCTTCTTTGGAGAAATGTCTGTTCATGTCTCCTGCCCATTTTTTTGATCGGATTGTTTGATTTTTTGTTGTTGAGTTGTGTGAGTTCTTTGTATATCATGGAGATCAACCCTTTGTCAGATATGTGACTTGCAAATATTTTTTCCCAGTTAGTGGGATTTTTTTTTTTGTTTCAATCCTGTTTTCCCTTGACTTGAAGAAGCTCTTTAGTCTGATGAAGGCCCATTTGTTTATTCTTTCTATTGTTTCCCTTGTCTGAGAAGACATGGTGTCCGAAAAGATCCTTTTAATACTGATGTCAAAGAGTGTACTGCCTATATTTTCTTCTAGAAGCCTTATGGTTTCAGGTCTCCCCTTTAGGTCTTTGATCCATTTTGTGTTTATTTTGGTGAATGGTGGAAAAGAATGGTCAATTTTCATTCTTTTACATGTGGCTGTCCAGTTTTCCCAGCACTGTTTGTTGAAGAGACTTTCTTTTCTCCATTGTATGCCCTCAGCTCCTTTGTCAAAGATTAGCTGTCCATAGATGTGTGGTTCCCTAAATTCTTTTAATCTATAGGTTTCTGCTGTATTCTCTTTGTTTTTTATTATGCAACTTCTTTTTCCTTATGAAGAAATGAGGACAGGTGTGCGGTAGAGTTTCTCACCCTCCGGATTTTGCTGATTGACTCCCCATGGAATGGTTTAACGTGTCCCTCTGTTTCCATATTTCCTGTAAGTTAGTCATTAGACATGGAGGCTTAAGAAAATTCAAATTTGAGTTATTTGATAAGACTCCTTCATAGGTGGCATTGTATACTCCAAACAAAGATATTTAGTGACTGATTGCCTCTTTTTTGTGATATTAGTCCTTAAAAATCATTGCCTAGATTCATTAATTTGTTAGGGTTTTCAAAATAATGAATTCTATGATTCCTTCTTTTGTTAGCTGAAATGCTTCTAACAAGAGACACTCCTTTTTATCAACTTCGTGGGTGCCTGAGATACAGTCAAATAGGAAAGGCAGCATCAATGCTTTATACCTCTCTTCATTCACCGGTCTTTGAAATAAGAAGCTGGTCCCTTAGCATCCTCCAAAATACCCAAAGATTCGTATGTTGCTTTCAGAGTATCACTAAGAGCTCATTAATATAAACATTTTTGATGTGTTTCAATCCATTGCTGTTATTGTTCTCATTCTGCTCAAATTATCCTCCCTTTGGCCAGTGGGAACCTAGTCAGTTTTGCTTCTGAGTCCTCCTGAGATAATGCATGTCATCATTAACAGCTTCCTCGAGCCCTGGTGTGACACGATGCTCCAGGCTCATGCGTACATTCCTGCCCCAAACTAGAATCATCCATTTCTCTAAGAGGCCTTGGTTTGTTTTTATGCAAAAATGTATTTAGAGGCCACAATCCAGGTGCTGAGAGTGCTTGTTGCTACTGAGTTGATGATTGTTTCTAGATCTCTTTAGTGGACGGAACTGGAAAGTATTTCACATTTTAAGAAAAAATATGAGTTTAAATCATATTTCCAGTTCAAATTCTGGACTACAGGGTTTTTATTTACCTCATTGGTCTTACACATTAATCTCTTCCTCCCGTTAAACAAAACCCAGTTTGGAATTATTAATTTGTTTTATCCCTTACTACATACAGCAGTCTCCAAATGACAATATCAACTACTATTGACAATAATGATTACTGAAAACAGTTTAAAATTTTCCTAATTTTTTCTGTTATGATTTATTGATAATCTTCTAAACTTATTTTAATCTGTAAATTCCTGTTCTCTTTCTTTTTAACTATGCAAATTTTTTCTTTTTTTCAGGAAGATTAGCCCTGAGCTAACTGCTGCCAATCCTCCTCTTTTTGCTGAGGAAGACTGGCCCTGAGCTAACATCCGTGTCCATCTTCCTCCACTTTATCTGTGGGACGACTACCACAGCATGGCTTGCCAAGTGGTGCCATGTCCATACCCGGGATCCAAACCGGCGAACCCTGGGCCACCAAAGCGGAACGTGCGCACTTAACCACTGCACCACTGGGCTGGCCCCTATGCAAAATTTTTTAGTGAAGAAATGAGAACAAGCGTCTTGTAGCATTTGTCACCTGAAAACACATTATGCCCTCCTTTCTTAAATAAATGTAGCATGCCCCACACTTAGTTTTTTTCGCTGACTCCCGGCAATGTCTCCCTCGTGCTATGTAGAGATCTCCAGTGCTCCCTTTCACAGCTGCTCGGTACTCTATCGTGGCGATGTGGCGTAGCTCTTTCTGGGCTGTTTCTAGTTTTCTGCTCTTACAAACAGAGCTGTAGTGTAGAACCTCATGTGTAAGACTTCACATATTTTCAGGCTCTTTAGTGAATCTAATGTGCAGCTGGGGTGGAGAACTTCTGATCTAGAGAGACAAGCAGGTTGTTAAGAAACTCAAGTTTGAATCCCAGCTCTGCCCTTCCCTTACTCCTTGTTACATCTGGATAATAATCTACCTCATTAAAACCTTGTGAATAGCATCAGAGCACTGAGAGGATGGTGCAAAAAGACTGGACAGAGTTCCGCTCTGCTGTATACACAGTCGCTGGGAGTCAGAATCGACCCGACAGCACGAACAACAAAAAATCTACCTCATAGATCTGTGGAGAGGATCAAATGAGTTAATATAGGTAAAGTCTTAAATCAGTTCTTAGCATATTTTAAGAGGTGTATATTATTTTTGTGAATCTTTAAATTTCTTCTTTAGACTCCCTGACTCAGTTTCCTCAGCTGTCCTGACTGCCTTAGGATGTTGGCACAACAAAATTGATCATCACTGAAATTTCTTGAAATAGCTAAAATCTGAAAATGCAGAGAAAGGGTATTGTTTTCATTACCACCATTGTAGAGTGGCCCGTTGGCAGCCTCAACAGTATCAGTACAGTGGGACTCTCCTCTGGAGCTGTCTATCGAGGGTTTCCTGACTCAACCGAGTCAGTGAGACAGCCTGTCAATTCACTCAAACCACTAATTTAATTGATTTTTTATTTTCTACTAAATTGACAGACTGAGTAAATTGACCAAATTGACTGGCTGTTTTGATATCATTTAGCCTCAGCTTGAGTGGAGCTAATCATGAAGGGGAAATAATTGTTATTGACATTGCTGCAATGATCAAAGACACCCTTTGCATGGGCCGCCAGAGGAGCGCTGGGACCCACCCCATGTCAACCAGCTTCATGCTCCACCCAGCTAAGGCTCAGAGAACAACCCCTGCCCGTCCCACTGCACTGCGTTACAGGGGCAATCAAAATAAAAGGAAGAATGGGGCAAAACTTTGGAAAGGATCAATCAACATGTAAGTATACATTATTGGTATGACTCCATGTGCTCGATTCTGAGTGGCTGGAAGAACGAACAGAGCTGAGGAAACTTAGATGCTCCCTGTGGCAGAGTGAATAATGGCCCCTACATACGCTGATCTGACTTCCCGGAATCTGTGAATGCTCATTTACACGGCAAAAGGGACTCTGAAGATGTGATTAAACCAAGAAGGCTGTGATAGGGAGGTTACACTGGTTTGTCTTGGGGGTCCAATGTAACAACTTGTGTCCTCATAAGAGGGGGAGCAGGAGAGATTTGACTACGTAAGAGGAATAGAGGATGTGAGGATGGAAGTAAGAGGCTGCAGTGATGCAAGGAAGGGCCTCGAACCAAGCAATGCAGGCAGACTCCAGAAGCTAGAAAAGGCAAGAGAATGGATTCTCTCCTAGAGCCTCTGAAAGAAGCAGCCCTGACAATAGCGTGACTTTAGCCCAGCGAAACTGATTTCAGATTTCTGGCCTCCAGAACTGTGAGAGAATAAATGTGGGTTGTTTCAAGCCACCAGTTTTTTACAGCAGCCACAGGGAACTAAAACACTCACGCCAGTGGTCTTCCAGGTGTGATCCTCAGTAGAGACACTTCAAGGCAGAGGTGAGGCTGAACGGCTGGGAGTCCTGTCCCCTGTTTCTGCTTCAAACAAAGCAATTCTGTTTTAAATTTGGGTTCCATGTATGATTTCACTAGGGGAAGAAAGGATTCTTCTAAAATGGGGGGAGAGAGCAACCTGAAATAGAGAGAGTTGATATTTCTGTATCTATAATACATGGGAAACATTTGGATCAGTGCCTGGCACGTGGTGAATATAATTAAATGCAGTCATGGAAGTGGCAATGGTAGTTATTATCTGCTTGGATTCCTTCATTCACTGATGACAGACTATGGCTCAGAGCAGTTGACTGGCTTGCCCAACGGCATTCAGCTCTTAGCAGCAGAATCAATATTAGAACCCAGGTCAATATAATCCTAGTGTCTACTGCAACCCACATCCTGGATCTTCCCCCAAGTAATAAATGCCACCAGCTGACTGTGCCTTACATTAAATTAAACTTGATGCATAAGTGCTGTTTTTATTGTATGCCTTTTATCTGCAAATCCATTACCAAGTTCCAAGGAGAGCTAACCACTCTGGAGCTCCATGTGTTGCCCGTAACTTTGCTTGGCCATGGTGCCAACAGGTGATCTTATATTAGAAAAGGATAGCTGCTTCTGGTCCTTCCCCCACCCCACACCCGATAGCTGGAGGGATGAACGCTGCCCAGCCTACAGAGAAGATTGTCATGGAGATGGCAGGGCAGGCCAGAGCAATGGAGCAGGGACAGTGAGGCAGCAATGGAAGCAGCTGCTGGCTCATTAAGGGCACTCAGGTGAAATCTGGGCCACACCAGGCCCAGCCATATGCTCAAATGCAAACCAGAGTTGCTTTCCAATGAATCCCTCCTCTAAACAGCAGCAGCAAAGGCAACACATTCTCCCAGCTTTGGGGGCAACTTCTCTTGCTGCCCAGTCACTTGCTTTGATGTCCACTGAGGAGGTGTCCTGTTGGCCACACGTAAAGTAAGAGGAGTCAGATTTTCTTCTAGCCAGTACTTTTCTATAATTGCACTATACAAGACGAGAAGGAAAGAAATAGCAGATGAGCCTGGAAGACACTGCCTTTTGTCATTCCACTACCCAGAACTCTCATTGTCTTCACTTTACTGGAGGCATTGCCTCTCATCTAAATAAAGCTTCTCAACTGGGCATTCGGGTTCTCAACTATCTCGTCTCTACTCACCACTCCAAGGCTTCTTTCTGTTCTTCCACTCACACCAAATGGGTTACTCGTTGGCCCCCAAATGTGCCATTCCATTAGCACACAGGTTTCATGAGAGAAGCAACTTTGACTATCTTTTCAATGCTGTGGCCCCAGTCCCCGTGAGCCTGGGACTTAGTGGGCCTCAGAAATATCTGGGGAGAAATGTTCAGTGCCCGCTGGGAATTCAACGCAGTGCTAGGCATTTACTGCCTGAGATGTTAGCCAAGTTTCTAAATCTCCTTGTGTCTAAACATAATTTACAGGAAGACTGTAAGTCTGGAAACAAAACAAACATACGAAATGTCATCAAGGACATCTTCAACTTGTTAAAATATAAAGTGATATCTGTATCTCCAGACTTCAGAACATTCTATTTAAAATGGGGTTAATAATATGTTCATAGGGTTGATGTGAAAATCAAATGAGATAATATGCATAAAGCACTTAGCTCAGTCGCTGACGCAGTGCCACTCTGTAGCTGTTAACTGTGATTGCTATGATGATATTAGTATAAAGATTAATAAAATAGCAATCAATGCAGAAGACAAACAAGTAAACAATTAGAGTCCAAAATGAGAGGTGCTGTCACAAAAGTATGGACAAAGCCCTGTGTGGCCCCAGAGGCTCTGTCTTTAAAATGTATCTAGAACCAGAACCTCTTCACACCGTCTCCACCAATACCGTTCTAGCCCAAGCCACCCTCATTTCTCATTTCAGTTGTCTCCTAACTCTTCTCTCTGCCCTCACTTTTGCCTTCCCTGCCCCCCCACAGTCTATTCTCAACACAGCAGCCAGAGATCCTTCCAGAACTTAAGTCAGCTTATGTCACTCCCCTCTTCAAAACTCCTCAGTGGCTCCCCATCTCTCTCCAAGTAAAAGCCAGACTCAGTGTTGCCTACTGTGATGGTTAATTTTATGTGTCCACCTAACTGGGCCACGGAGGTTCCAGACATTTGATTAACATTATTCTGGGTGTGTCGGTGAGGGTGTTTCCAGATGAAATTAACACTTGAATCCGCAGAGTGCGTAAAGCAGATTGCCCTCCCTTGGGTGGGTGGGCCTTGTCCAACCAACTGAAAACCTGAATAGAACAAAAAGGCTGAGTAACAGGGAATTCCTCCTGCCTGACTGATTCGAGCTGGGACATTGGTCTTTCCTGCCTTGGGACTCCAATTGAAACATCAGCTGTTCTTAGGTCTCAAGCCTGCTGATTTTTAACCAGAACTACACCCCCAGTTTTCCTGGGTCTCCAGCTTGCAGACTGCAAATCACGGGATTTCTCAGCCTCCATAACTGTGTGAGCCAATTGCTCACAATTCTCAATTCTCTTAATTATATACATAATATATACACAAATACATATTTATATAGTTATATACATATGTATGTATGTATATATGTGTATATATATAATCTCTTTATCTCTGCCCAATACACCTGTGGGTCATAGGTGGTCTGCCACCTGCCCCAACCCTGGCACCCTCCCCTTCCCTGCATATTCATTACTTCTTTGACTTCATCTCTTCCCTGCTTCCCCTCTCTCTCTCTATTCCACCCATGTTGGCTTGTTGTTCCCCAAATATGAGAAGCCCAATTAAGCTTAAAGACCTCAGTGCCCTGCCACACCCTCTGCCTAGAATGCTCTTCCCTCCAGTATCAAAGTGCCTCACAATTTCACTTCTTTCAGGTCTCTGTCCAAATGTCACATGACTATAAAGCTCTCTCAAACCTACTTATATGAAATAATACACACACACACACACACAAACACACACACACAACTTTTCACTGTACTTCCCTTAAATAACTTTAATTTTCTCTATAGCATTTATTGTTATATGACATACTATATGTTTACTTGTTTATTTATTTAATGTCCATCTATCTGTCTTTTCCAACTAGAATATAAATTTCTTGAGAGTCGGAACTTTTTCGTCTTCACTGCTGTATCCCAACACCTAAACCAGTGCCTCGCATTAGTACTGAGTAGTGCTCTATGTCTATTTGGTGATTGAACTAATGCATACAATAAAACTTTGATTTTAGAAGGAGAGAAAGGTGTTATAGATAGTTGGCAATAAAGAATATATAGACAATCAGAGTAGAAGCCTAGGGTTCTGCTGAATGTTGACTAGGAATTAGGCAGCAAAGAATTCAGAGTTTTGTCCTCCAACAAGGACCTGGAGGACAGACACTCCATACTGCTGATTAAGGGCTGACCTTTATGCTTTAACAGCCAGCAAAGCAGAGAGCATATTTGACATCTTTGCCTGTAAATTAAGGAGTCCAACCAGGATATAAGCTTGAGGTGAGTTGAGTGAGTAGACCCAGGCAGGGCCAAGATTTTCTCAGAAAACAGCTCTGGGTCTGCTCCAAGACTGAGATAAATTGGAGACAGAGGCCCTTTAGTTCAATGCCAATGAGAATAGCTGCAATATTTTTAGTTGGAAATAGCCCACCAGAACCATAAAATCTCAATGAAGAAATCAAACATAGAAGGTCTAGTTTTAAGCAATGTGACATTCTGGTAAATCCCCACGAGAAGCAGGGGGTGAAATATTGCCCCTAGTAAGTAAATGAGTTGTCTTGCAATAAATGGTTGTCAGAAGAAAGAAGTTGAGAAGGCTAAAGTTGCAGTGTACATCACGGTTAGGAAGAAAGAGACTAGAGACTGGAACTGCAGAAAGCTGGCTCTGGTCTGCACTAGGATGGTAACCAAACAGGAGACAGTGAGTGCCAATCTCCCTAACCCATAAAATGGGTATTAACTGCTATACCCTATTCCACAGGGTAACCACAAGAATCAAATGAGGTGAAGTTTGCAGAAGTGACTTAAAGAATTGTAAGCCCCATATAAGTGTGAAATAATAGCAGAAGGTTATCAGCAAGGAGTTTTAAATATGCTCCATGGATGTAAGTTAGGTGGACAAGGTTTCCTGAAATTGATTAAGCGCAACTCGGGAAACAAGCCTAATCAATTAATGCTGTACCTACAACACACCTTGCATCTCTCGGCCGGGACGAGCCTCCTTCCTTCCTGTCCTTCCTGCTCATACCAGTCTTGTCACAATCAACAGTACATCGTCAAGCTGAACCTGAACACCAAGAACTTGCCTCTTTGACAAGCCACCTCTTAGAGCCCTGTTGACAATTGTAATCAGCTGTCACTGATTATAGTCATACATGTTTGAAATGGCGTACGTTCAAGGTTATTCATCATAGCATTGTTTATAACAAAAAAAAGATTGATAACCGTTTAAGTGCTGATTTAAACAAATTAAGATACCTCCAAAGAATGGAATTCTATCCAACAATTCCTAAACTCTAATAAGCTCATTATATACTGATACGACATCGCTGTCAAGATACATTAAGTTAAAAAAAAAAAGGAACAGAATGGTGTGTATAAGGTACGCTACTTTTTATATAAGACAGAGAGAGAAAAAGAAGATGTATGTGAGGGTTTTTACTTGGATTACACTGAATATCTCCAAAAGTATACCCGTGAAGCTAATAACATTGTTGCCTCTAGGGAGAATTAGGCAATTGATGAATGAATGAGTAATTGAATGAATGAATGAGCGAGAAAGATAGGCGATATACTGTTTACTATATATCCTTATACATTTTGAATTTTGTCCCACTTGAATGCATTTCCTAAAAAGTTAAGTTAAAAGTAAAAGGACAAAATAAAATACATTACATGTACTCATTGTAGAAAAACTTCAAAGCATGGAAAAGTGGAAAGAGAAAATAAGTATGAGTCCATAGTCTCATAACCAGAAATAATCATTATTAACTCTCGATATATTTCTTTCCAGTTGTTTTTCTTTGTATATTTTACATAACTAAGATCACATAAGCTATAGACTTTTATATCCTACCCTGACATAATCATATCATAAGCATTTTCCCACATTGCTAAAATGTTAACAGAAAGATTATTTTCATGAATGATTTCTACTCCATCATATGAATACACCACAGTTTAACTAGTATTCTTGAACATTTAAGAAATTTCCAATTTTTCATAATCATTTTTGGGCATCTATCTCTGTCTATGTCTCTGATTATATCTGTAAGCTGAATCCCTAAAAATATACTTACTGGGTAAAAGGGTATGATTTTTTTTTCAGTTTCTTGATGGAGATTGCCAGAGTCCCTCCAGAAATCCTACATAGTTTATGTTCCTACCAGATGTGAATGAGAGGACCCTTCGCACTATAACCCATGCAGTTGTGATGTCACACAGGATGCCAGAACACTGGCCATTCTCCAGCTTTGGATCAGAAACCAATAAACAGGACAGCCTCTCTGAGAACCTGAAGGTATGAGTGATACAAGTTTGCTAGTTGCTTTATAAAAGCATCTTTC
>NC_060273.1:26442103-26457103 GCF_021613505.1 Equus quagga | reverse complement strand
GGAATATATGTAAAGTGTATCATAGTATATTTCCTGGTCTTCCTATGTGTTGACAGTAGCCATAAAAATAACGGATTATTGGGTTGTTTCCTAACTGCATGATGAAATTTGTAAACAAATTCTTATAGGCATTTTTACTCCTTTTAGAGAAGAGTTGAGCTACATAGTAAGAAAAATGTTAAGACTCTTGATGCGTATTGCAGAATTATTTTCCAGAGAGAAAATTGACATTCCTCCCGAAGTGCATGATTGTCTGCCTACCACAACTTTGCCACCATTGTGTGTCAGCATTTATGTTTTTCTCCTTTAATAAATGAAAAAGAAATATGTCTCTTTTTAATCTGCATTTCTTTGATTACTAGTGAAGTTGAATATTTTTTTTCATATGTTTGTTAGCCATTTATATTTCTTCTTCCATGGATTGACCTCTCTGCTTTTGAAAGGGAGGATGATGAGTCTTCAAGGACTAGCTGGAGAAAAGATTCTCCATTGATCATTACCACAGAGCCCTGGGGCCAAGAATTGCAGGGGAGAGAATTAAGAGCCTCCTGGGACTGCTGGGCAACTCTCAAACAGGCTTCTTCCCAAAGCAGAGCAAGGCTTCCTACACAGTCAGCCTGCAGTCAGTGTTTGTGCTTTACCTTTCATTTGTTCTGTTAGGAAATATTTGGGATTTTTGAGAGGGGCTCTTCACATTCCACTCAAGCCAGTGCTTATAATTCTTTACGGGTAGACAGCCAACATGCCTGCTCAGCTTGGGTTTTTGCTCTGAAAGTCCCATTGGTTCACGGTGCATTGCTGTAGATCTTGCTGAGTCTTTTACGATCCCTGCCATCCAGCCAGGAGCTGTGACTGCTCTGTAACCTTCTTAGATTTAAATCTGTTGCTTGCCTTCTCCTCACAGTGTTGCAGAGCAGCAGAGCTCATCCATACTGATGTCTTAATATCTTTCTCTCCCCCTTGGATTTATAGGGTAAAGTAAACCCTGTGCCATAGAAGTGCTTATTGATTACTGAAGTACATAATAAAGTCTAAGAATAAAGTCAGACCAAGTAATCGGTCCTGTTCCTAGGGGATGACAGTAAGCCCTGGTCGAGGCCACCTCTGAGAATTTGGAGCTAGGAGGCTCCCTTTTAATTAGCGTTCAGATAGTAAGCAGTCAATGATAGAAACCAGACAAAAGAATACATACTGTATGATTCCATTTATATAAAACTCTAGAAAATATACACACTAATCTGTAGTGACAGAAAGCAGACCAATGGTTGGGGGAAGGGCAAAAGCTGTATGGGCAGGGAGAGGAGAGACGGATTCACACAGGAGCTCAGGGAGACTTTTGAGGGCACTGGCTGTGATCTTGATTGTCGTGATGTTTTCAGGGCTGTATATGTATGTGAAAACGTATCACATAGTGCATTTTAAAGATTTTATTTATGGTTTTTTTTTTTCCTTTTTCTCCCCAAAGCCCCCCGGTACATAGTTGTATGTTCTTCGTTGTGGGTCCTTCTAGTTGTGGCATGTGGGACGCTTCCTCAGCGTGGTTTGATGAGCAGTGCCATGTCTGCGCTCAGGATTCGAAGCAATGAAACACTGGGTCGCCTGCAGCGGAGTGCGCGAACTTAACCACTCGGCCACGGGGCCAGCCCCTACATAGTGCATTTTAAATATGGGCAGTTTATTCATGTCAATTATATCCCAGTAAAGCCACTAAAAAAGAATAGTAAGCAGTATAAAGAGACAATCCATGGCTCACTTTGTGCTGGGAAAATTTTCCTTAGGAAGCTGTATTTTAAGGAACATTTAGGAAGACTTGTGAGACTAAATTTCATCTTCACATTTGAATAAATGGGGGTTTCAGAGGACTGAGTGGTACCATCAAAAACAAAATAAAAAGGTATCACAAAGGCAAGATAGCCCTGTTTCTCCATCCTTTTCCCTTTCTTATATCTGATTTTTTTTTTTAAGATTTTATTTTATTTTTTCCTTTTTCTCCCAAAGCCCCCCGGTACCTAGTTGTGTATTTTTTTTAGTTGCGGGTCCTTCTAGTTGTGGCATGTGCGATGCTGCCTCAGCATGGCGTGATGAGTAGTGCCATGTCCGCGCTCAGGATTTGAACTGTAGAAAACCTGGGCCACTGAAGCGGAGTGCGCGAACTTAACCACTTGGCCACGGGGCCGACCACCTTATATCTGATCTTTAAAGGCAGCTTTTTATATAATTTTTTTGTAAAACCAAAGAAGCTGAGTCCTTTAGAAAATAGCATTAGTTCCCTTCTCCCTTAACTCCTTCTCTCATTACATTTCCCCCACCCAGAGGAGAGGTTCTATAATGAAGAAATAAAAACTACTCCAAAATGTTGGCAGTCTAAAAGGGGAGAGGCATTTTCAACACAAAGAGATGTTTGTTTTCCTTGAATTTTAACTCTTAATTTTTGACACAGTGGGGAACTCCAGCATGGCTGCCATTTAAAATGTAACAATGCCATGGTGTTCTGATTACCTCTGTCACAGGGGTGTTGTGACTGAAGGCCAGGAGACAAAGCAAATGAGGCCAAAGACAGTGCCTGCTGCTGAAGTGCTGGTGCATTTGTCTGCATTGGAATGTTTCCTTTCTCTGGCCTGATGAGAAGGAGTCACTAAGGGAGACTGAAGCTGGAATTTGTACAACCTCTTTTCAGTCCCCTTCATTTTAATCAGAAATACACAATTCTTCTTTTCCTCCAAATAGGGAAACTCAATCCCCATTTTAAATTCAATTATTGTAATTGCAGCATTCAGAAAAATAGCACATTCATTTTCTAATAAGAGATTGTGGATACCAAATTACTGCATATAGTATGTCAAAACAGGAAACTTGAGACTGGCAGACCAGTGGGTGTTTTTATCTTGGCAATTTGTATTTTCTTGCAGACAATTTATAGTAATCGTACCCTTCCTTGCTTATGATATAGAAGACTAGGTTTTCAAGCCATCCTAAAATAAAGACTGTTGTTAGGTACAATTTAATATAAAATCCATGTTATAAATATGACGAATTCTAGGAGAGGCAAAAGTGAAGTACCTAATAAAGAGAAGAAGAAAAAAGAGTTCGTTTTGGAATCCTATGAAATAGCAGTCCAACGTGGCTTCGGATCTTCTTAAACCACCCTTTGACAGTTGTAAACCAGTTTGCCTCAAGCCGCATTTCTACTCCTTTAGCTACGCTTTTCACTATCTTGCATTTAAAAACAAAACAAAAAATCTGGTTGATGGGACATTGATAGTGTGGCCATTATGTTTCAGCAATATGAGAGCACCATTTTCCCTTTTCTTATTGAATTCCAGTTGCTTTAGTTGACTTGAAGTGAGTCAAATGTAAAAAGAAATATTTTTGGATTTTGAGTTTCCTGATTTCCTTAAAAGAGTAACCTTAAAATTGGACTTCTCCAAGTGTATAGTGTTATTTTCTTAGGATTTACTTTTACCTTGAAATTATTTCCATGTCTTCCTCATAGACACGTTCAGACACCCACCACTTTCAAACACCTTAGTATCCATTCCGTCAACTACTGTTTATTTCTTGATCTCCACTGTTAAACACTTTGCATGGCACTTTTTCTCAGATGTTTTGCTGATGTAATTTATGACTTCATTCTTTCACTTATATTTATTGAGCACCTACTAGGTGCCAGATTTAGGAAGAGCAGGATATAAGTAAACTATGAGATATATTTGGGGAAACTGACCACAGTGTTGGAGGTGCTAGAAACCAACAGCTGAACGATGGCCAGAGAAGTCCATATATATGGAAGAGGAAAGAGACATGCCACGTGTCCCAGAGTGGTAGAAGTAGTCTTTTGGATTGTTGAGTGCCTACTAAGTGACAAGCACTTTAGTTATATTCTCTCTCATTTTTCAGTTACCAAAGTTAAAATGCTCTAGGAAGTTTTATCTCTTTCCAAGATTACCCTGTTGGTTGATTTTGTTAGATCAATCTTTAAATAGGCCTTGCATATGAGTAAATTCTGTGCAAAGAGCTATCCAAGTAACTCCTGATTCTGATTGGTCAAAATCTCTGGTCAAATTCCAAAATGGCTGGCTTCCTAGTTGCACCAATAATCATTTGATGTTTTTCATATCCATTCTGTCTGTCTGTCTATTTATTTATTTTTGCCAATTTGAATTTAAGTGAACATCTTAATAATATCAAAGCCCCACAAGTCGTTATTGCTCTTTGCGTAACCTACAAGTTTAGACTCCAAATCTTATATCTGTGCATTTTACTTTAGTCCCTGTACACAGGTTTCTAACCACTATTTGACTGAAGAATAAGTTCCAAATTAAATCCATCCCCAAAAATGTGCATCAAGAACCTAAAAGAACACTTAGAAAATTGAGTTCTAAAATGTCTTGCCTTGTTGATAATTTTTCAGTGAAATAAAACCATTTGTTACCAGGAAGATTCCTGTTGCCCTATTCTTTAAGAGGGAATGACAATTTCTGTTTTTGTTGGTTTGTTTGGGTTGTTGTTTCTGTTTTTGTATCAAGTCTTCAGACACCTCCCAAGTAGAAACCCTTATAGAATATGATTTTCCCTCTGGCAATAAAATGATGCGAAAGTCCACCTCAACATTTAAATAACCATTAAGTTACCTCATTTCTGTGTGTAATATATCTTTCATGACAGAGTGGGGAAAAAATAGAAGTATTTCTTTCTGGCTGCGTTCACATGCTTGAACTCATTTAATTCTCATGAAAATCTTGTGGAGTATATATCAAGCCCATTTACAGGTTAAAAAAAGGTAGGCTCCAGGATGTTAAGGACGTCTTCCAAGACTGCATGGTTGCTCAGTGGAAGGGGACAGCATTTGAATGTAGGTCAGCTTCAGGTTTGATGAGCACTTCCTCTGAGCCAGGTACGGGACTAGGTCCTCCTCTTAAAGGAGAACTGTCTAGGGTAGAGTAGGGATGTGGCTGACCAGCTGCCTCACAGCTGCTTACGATCATTACAACCTCTTTTTAGTTTCAGCTTGCTTCTGCTTTACCTTCCACCGTGCCATCAATGAGGAAGATATTTTTCAAGTAGTTTCTTTGCCTAGTGCGTGAGAGAGAGTGAGGTGGTGTATTGCGCTTTCTGGGAACACAAACTTTGGAGGACGGAACTGGGTTCCAGTACTCCCTCTACCATGGGAAGCTGCCTTTTTTTTTTCTCTTTTTTTTTAAAGATTGGCACCCGAGCTAACAACTGTTGCCAATCTTCTTTTTTCTTCTTCCCCTAAAGCCCGCAGTACATAGTTGTATATTCTAGTCGTGAGTGCCTCTGGCTGTGCTCTGTGAGACGCCACCTCAGCATGGCTTGACGAGTGGTGCCATGTCCGTGCCCAGGATCTGAGCCAGTGAAACCCTGGGCCGCTGAAGCGGAGCGCACAGACTTAACCACTCAGCTGCGCGTCCGGCCCCTGGAAGCCTTAACTTCTCTCTCAAAAATGGAAGAGTTGTTGGGGCTGGCCCCGTGGCTGAGTGGTTAAGTTCACGTGCTCCGCTGCAGGCGGCCCAGTGTTTCGTTGCTTCGAATTCTGGACGCGGACATGGCACTGCTCATCAAACCACGCTGAGGCAGCGTCCCACATGCCACAACTAGAAGGACCTACAACGAAGAATATACAACTATGTACTGGGGGTCTTTGGGGAGAAAAAGGAAAAAAATCAAATCTTAAAAAAAAAAATGGAGGAGTTGTGCACTTACTTCCCAGGGCTGTTGTCAGGAAGTTCTTTTTTAATGACTGATAGCTGTTGGCTGGCATTTTTAGGGGAGAAATGCTCTGAGATAGTTCCTATGGAGAATCCCTACGCTGAAAAGCCATGCTGCAAAGATAAGGTGTGAAATGCACTCCAGGAGCCAGGCTTTTCCAAAATAGACAGCTCAGAGCCACTCTGCTGCTGTGGATCCCTCTCTTTCTCCTTAGCCTGAGGTGGACATTGTCCCTTTGGCAGGGAATTGAATCATGTAGGCACCATTTAGCGTGGAAAGCAGAAGCTACATTCAGTACCTTACAACCTCAGGGCTGGGAGGAAGAATGGTTTGCAGCAGCTTCATTACCTGGGGAAAAAAGAACTCAGAGTTACAGGCACTTTAAGAAAGAAAAATGCTTTTACTCTGAGTGTTGGAGAAAATAGAACAATTACCTATTGAAGGCAAAGTGGATAAAAAAATACCTCTGTTCATACCACCCTGATCATTTAATCTGTTCAGATCCATTCTGTCTTCCTGAAGGTGATTCAAGCCAGACTGTCTGTTCCTGCTGGCTGCGTCATTGCTTCCCCTGGCTCGAGCACACAGTGATCACCTGAGGTTCCCAACTAAAGACAGACATTTCCTATTCCAAGAGGAGCTTCCTCTAAGGTCTGGAGCTCCACAGGCAGTATCAGATACGAGGGAGGATGAATCCATAAATCATCAAATTGTTCTTGAGCATCTTTTAGGGTCCTTAACACTGCACGAGGCCCTGTGATGAGTCTAGGGACACCCAGACTGCTCTCTCTGAGGAGCTCACCATCTGCCAGAGGAGCAAGACTTAGATATGTGAAATCAGTGAAGAATTTCATTCTATCTAAACTAGAGCCAGTTAGATTTCCAGCACCTGGCACACATACTCTGAAAACAAAAAAGGAAAGAAAAATCCATCTTTGTTGAATAATGAATGAATGAGAATGATTTCTAACATTTATTGAGTGCTTCCTATGTGTCAGGTACTGTTCTAAACTTTTTTGTGTTTATTTATATGTATCTTAATATCATTATATATTCATGAACACAATGATTGCTCTCAACAACCCTATGAGGTAGATACTATCAATGGCCCCATTTGGTAGATAATCAAACTGATGCTCAGAGAGGTAAGTTACTTGCCAGATGTCGTACAGATCGTATGCAGTAGAGCCAGGATTTGAACCCATGCCAACTGGCTCCTACAGTTATATAAGAAGGAAAATAAGACACTTTTGAAGAGCTTGTTGGCATTTTGGTTCAAACTAAGGGCTGCCAGGCTTTGTTATCTGCTCATCTGGCTTTGGCTTCCTTAAGACATTAAGCACCCTCTCCCTTTGCAAAACTCAGACCGGCATAGACCCACCCTGTGAGATTCTGCCCCACCCCTCCCCTGGCCTGGCCAGGCCTCTCATTTGTAGTTTCTCTTACCAAGCACATTTCTAAATGAGGACGGTTACTCCGCTTGAAGAACATACAAATGGCTTGCCCTCACCTGTCAAGCATGATCCTTGTATTTTACCAGGCCCATTATGAACGCAATCTTTCTGTCGAAAATTTGCATACCTCCTTTCTTGAAAAGTAATGACAGCAATTTCTTTCCCTCCGCTCACTTTCTGAGTGTCTCATTTAACGGCACCTGTGAAACCGACAGGCACAGAGATGAGAAGTGAAAGAGAGCAGTTGATTAAATCATCATCAAGTCGGGCCTCAGAAAGTCAATTCTGCTTGCCGTCTGCAATGATATCCTTTTATCTTAAAGTAATGAGCTATGGCACTTTTGCATCGGGTAATGCGATAAGTTCTATTAGCATGTTCCATTTGCCTCACAAGCAAGGGCAAGTCATTTTAGCTAGCTCATATCACTGCAATCAAAGCAATTGGCTTCCTAGGCAGAGAAGAAAGGGAAAAGGCTCAGGGTGATTTCTATGGATCACAACACAGCGGAAAAAATAGACTCTTGTATTATTTTAACCCATAACATACTTTTCCTTTTTACTCATCAGTAAATTTGGGTTTTATTAGCTTACACAAGACTCTGAAAAGAACCGGGCTTTAGTTGAAGCAAACCTAGAGGGCTCAGGCCCTACCCAAAGGAACAAACAACTATGATCTGGAAAGGGAAAATTGCGGCATTACAGGGGGTCACAAGTAGAATACCACCAAAGAACATAGCTGGGAAGGTCTCCCTGGTAATAACACTGTGGTCTCATAATAAACTCTTGCTTCCTACCATCTTCAAAGTCGTTTGTAATATATCCCCAGGCAAGTCCAGATTAATGCTATTGATGACTTAGAATCACTAAATCAATGACAAGGAGGCAAAGGATCTGTTGCTTAAGCTTAAAAGAGATCATTTACAAATCACCTGGCCCTAGACTGTCAGTTTTACCTTTGGACAAGAAACTCATTTTTCTCATTTTGGCAGTCACTGAGGCTTGTGGGCTCTGAGTTTTAAGTAAATTTCATCTTTGGGGTTTATGTGTGTTTATACTTGGCAAAATGTGACTTCCTTTCTTCTAAGGAAAAAAAAAGGCTGAACTGTCCAAAAATTTGTGAAATATCCACTTCTTCCCCAACTTCCAAAAAATCCAATAATATTTTAATAAGCTAAGTGGAAATTAGTGGTATTCCTACAGCATGCAGATTGTTTTATAAAATATACCTGGATTTCAAAGTGACAAAGAGGAAAAAATATTGAAAATTCATTTGTGAACTTTAGAACTTTAGGTTTGGACAACTTGACTTCTGGCAATATATTTGCACTTCTAATGAGTGGACATAACCTAGCACACAGTAGGCACTTTAAAATTGTTTATTAAATCAAAATGTGTGATTATCTGAGATACCCTGGAGGGGGAATAAGAAATGTTTTCTTAACCCCCTCAGATCACATTGGTTGTTTGAACACTGGCCAATTCAAGCTGAAAACTTGCAAAAGTGCAAAGTTCTGAGAACTCTGCATGTAGGAATGATAGGTTACCAGTAGAGAATTCCAGAAGCTTCTGAAAATTTGCTATTTTGCTTCCAAAACAGCTAAAGATTGGTGGCCCTTATATTATTTTCAAATGTGCTCATTTTGTGGCTATGAGAGCTTTCTTCTTATCTTTTAAACTATTGCTTGGCACACAGATCTTTTGATTAGGCTTTCATTCTTTCCAAGCTGTTTTACTTGATCAGCCATAGTTACTGTTGAGATAGAAGGGAGGAGGAGCCGATGACATAATTTTATAATCAGTAAGAATTCCTCAAACCGTTTTCAGGATTAAAATGTTCTTTTTGTTCTAGGGCCTCAATAGCTTTAAATTTCAATTAAAGTCCAAAGCCAGTATGAAAGCAATGTAAACAAAGTGAAATGAGAGGTTTGTGGAATGCTAAAAGACGACAACATCAGAATTGCCATATGTGGCACAAAATGGCTCCCTGTTTTTACACGTACAAGGAATTGGGCAGACGGGAAGATGATGGTGGACATGTTTTTAGTCACTATGTCACTACCTCTCTTCTTTAAATAAGAAAATAAGTGTCACATTTTCTGCAGGTGGCTTCTTCTGGAATTGCTTTTAGATGAGGGCTGTCTTTACGGTCTTAGATAAACTGCCTGCCCCAAAGGGGAATCGATTTGTTTTGTCACTGGCACAGTTAAATTGTACTTGATGTTAGATGCTGCAGTTTACAAGTTGGGGTTCTCCTTCATTTTCCTCTCATTTCCTTTAGGCAGAAAGAAGAATAAAATAACTTTGTTGAGCAATGGTGTTCAGCCCTGACATCTTTGGTGGCAATGATAAATGGATTTGAGATACGAAATAACTGTTCAAGCAAGGTCCATTGAGCAGAATAGAGAACAATGCCCTCCTCAATGTCATTGTGTGCCATATATTCAATGATTGCCACTTTCTGCTTAGGAATGCATTCTATCACAAGGTACCTAGAATTCCATCTTGTCCCTTCATTCTGAATGAGGCAGAGAAGTGTCTCAGACCTTGACTTACTTTAATTTGGATAAAAGTCATAAAACGCAGATGTATTGAGATATTGAGATTCCCGAATGGAAATGGGAAATGTTTGCTTTTGAGGAAGTGCAATTAAATCATAATCACTTCTTGTCTGGGCCTTTTAATGGAAGGTATTTTCCTCTGGGCCCCAACTCTAGGCTTTGCTAACAATTTTTACTGTGCCCAGTGTGTTCAAACGTGCATCCCGTTATATTAAGCAGTCGTGTTAGTCAGTGTTTTTGTGCCTTCTTTCTCTGTAATTACTTGACTTCTAAATCATAGTTTGCTTATGATACATGGAATCACCCACAGTTTGAAGAATTCTAAAGGAAACTGAGATGGATTTATCAATATGATTGAGCACCTACTAGTCCCAAGGCCTGAAGATTTCAGATGAGCAAGGCGCTGGCCTTAGCTACAAGGAGCTCTACTCTAATAGGGAAGATTGTCGTGGCAAACAGTGAAAATACTGCTTTGTAACGGATGGAGACAGAAGCAAATAATTCTAAGAAGAGTATTGCCATTCTAAGAATTCTTAATTCTAAGAAGAGTATTGGAAGAGTCACAGAGGGAACTGTGTTTTTAAAGACGAATTAAAGGTTTTAGGTAGAAACTTGGAGGAAAAGAATTCCAGGCAGAGAGAAGTGTTAGGTGCAAAGATAGTAAGGTCTGAGGGTGTGATCAAGTATGCCTGGGTGTGGCTAGAGCAAGGGATGTGTTAGGATAGTGCTGTTCAAAGTGTGAACGCAGACCAAGGGAGTCCCTGAGTTGTTTGTAACTAATCTACTGTGAGATAAGTATGGCAGTTGAGAGTAAGCGTTTGGAAACTTTTATAGCAATTCAATAGAGTAATTTTATATCTCTTAAATAATTACATTTTTTTATGTCTTTGCTTTTCTTTTTCATTTTTCTAGCAATTTATTTTGTATTATATTTTGCACAAGTATTGGTCTACAATATGTTGGAAGTTAAAGAAAACAAAACCAGATTGTCCTCCACAGAAAGCTTGAGAAGCACTGTGTTGGAGGAGTGGTTAGAAGTTGGGAGTGGGGGAGTCGGGAACAAAGTGAAGCGTGTCATTGCCCTATCGATCGAGCATGAGAAGTGTCATGATCTAACTGGAATTTAGGAAATCCACTCTAGTCAGTAAGGACTTGGATTAGAAAAGGAAGAGACCATTGGCCCTGGAAAGCAGTCATTAACCTCATGTAATGATAAAATAAAAGCCTTAAACTGAAGCAGCAGCCATGGCCATGGAGATAGAGAGGATTTAAAAAGTAGAATAGGTAATGCCCGGTGAGAGAGGAAGATAGGTCTGCTCAAGAATGAGTCAAGGATGACAATAAGACTCTTCACTTAGGCAGCTGAGTGATTGCAACGTGATGCCATCACCAAGTAGAGCATGGAAGAGGAGCAGGTTTGGGGTGAGTAAAAGATGGTGAGTGAAGATTTAGATGGACACTTGAGTCTGAGGTGTTTATGGGGCTTCAGGAAGGGAGTGTGGCAAACAGAAACATGTGTTAATAACAGTTAACATTTATTGTCTACACTCACTCTGTACCATGCATTGTCTAAGTTGTTTACATATATTAACTCATTTTGTCCTCACCTTCTTATGAGGGAAATGCCATTATTACCCAAATTTTACAGTTAAGTAAACTGAGACACAGAGAGTTTAAATAACGTTCCCAAAGTCACATAGCAGGCAAATGGTGGGCGTAGAGATGTTTTAGTCTCAACATGTAAATGGTAGATGGAACCAAGGGAATCTTTAAGGACTCCCCTGGAAATCATACAGAAACAATAGAAGTGCAAATGCAGCTGTGGGGAGACAGTGACATTAAAGAATACACAGAAAGGGAAGGGCCATGAAAAGATAGTAGGAAAGAGCAATATTGGTGAATGTGTGTAAGGGAAGAATTCCAGGATGTTCAACTGAAACAATCCAAATATCCAGCACTTGCAAATCTTTTTACTAGATTATTTACAATTCATGAAGTGCAGCCTTTTTTAAAAAGTGATGCTACAGGGCAAATTTTACTCATTAAACTAAAATATTTGACATATTAAATGAAAACAAAGCAGGTTACAAAGCAGTAGGAATTCCTTTTTATTTCTTAAAATGTGTGTGTGAAGGATAGAAAGGATGGAGAAAAGACTGGAAAGAATTATACAAATGTGTTAGTGTTTATCTATGGATGGTAAGTTATGGGTCATTTAAAAAACGTATTCAAAAAATATGTATTAATTTTTAAAAGGAGAAAATATTAGGTGGGTGAGTTAGTTGGTTGTTTGAAGGCTTTAAGGTGTGGGACTTGTCTGGGAAAGGAAGAAGTTGCATCCAAAGGTTGACTTCTAATTTGTGAAACTAGAAGGTGAAGATGAAGTTGAGTGGTGAGGTGTTGGAGTGGCTGGAGACACTCAGGTTACAAGCTAGTCCCTCTCTAATTCTCCATTTGAGGCACGTAGCTGGGATTTCGGGCCTTCTATTTCCCTCTTTTGTTTGTGTTGGGTTTGGGTCGTGTCATAGTCTAAAGGCTGAGTGACCAAGAATTCTTCCCTGTCTGGGATGTAAGGACTAATCATTCCTCTTCATTTCTTGCTCTTAAAATGGAGGAAAATATTTTCAGCTTTTCACAAAGGACTTTGAAATCTAGTTATGGAGAGTACTCTGTCACCTCAAGTTGGTCGTTAGTGTGTAACCTGTTTGCTAATAAACCAATGCAGGACCCTGGTGTCAAACTGCTTAGAATGGTCAAATCAGCTGGGACTCTGTTTCTGTATTTGACATGCCTTTTTCATTTCCCAGCCTCATGCAGAACATAAACCTGAATCAGGAGGTGGCTCAATATGAACTCTTATAAATTAGAATGTGTATCTAGGGATTGGGGAGCAGACACTTCTTTTAACCTTTCAAGACCAAGAATCATTTGGCCAAAAATCCACACATGTTGAACTTAGAGTGTAAAAGCTGTACACTGTCTTAAATGTGAATTTGAGACTATGAATTCTACCCACACTGACTCTATAAAACAGCCTCCCTTTTTCATAAAGCAAGCCCATAAACCACTGCCAGCGAAGCAGAAAGACTCCTTAGGACTGTGGCTCGCTTTCCATCTGGGGTTGTCAACAAACCCCCTTTATGAGTGGAATAGACCTCTTGTATGTGTCGAGCTCCTGGCTTTTTACAGAGTGTGTTAGGAGCCAGGCTAGGCAAACGTTAGGCGCTGTTTGCTGAGTGCATTTATTGCCTTTGCATAATTTATGAGCTGGAGGGGTTGACCATCATTCGTCTCTGCCAGGGGCTGGCACTCCAGGCTCCAGAGAGCGGAGCTGTAAATTGGATGGTGCACTCCCACTGAGCTCACGGCAAAGTCCTCGGGTCAGTATGGGAATTTAATACCAGAAATGGAACTGTTTTCTCAGCGCACCATGTGGGCCTCAGTGCAGCAGAGACTGTTTTGGCAGACTCTGCGACTGGCCTTGTTGAGGAGCTGTCACTCACCCGGCATGTTGTGCGGGGAGCCTGAGCATTTGTAATCGGCTTGGCATCCGTGCTGCTTCCATAATGGATACCAGTAGGTCTCAGTTCTTCACCATATGCTTAACTCTGGAGACAAGGTGCTTCTGGGTATATCAGTAATTACTTGATGCAGAATTAAGTGGACCTTGAAATTAGAACTGGACTGCTGGAAAGAAGGAAGCTTAACACTTTGATAGAAATAACCATTCCCAGGAACAGACTGCTGTTAGGATGGGGGTGAGGGGCATGGACAGTGGTGGTTCTTTCCCAACCTCTCCATTCTCTCTACTCTCTGTGCACCAGTCCTCGGAGATGTGGGCAAATGCTATGCCACAGCCTTCAGCCATCACTGATTACTTCACAGGCTGGGTTTTAAACATCTGGGAAAATGCCTGGCAAAATAATCTTCTCTCTTCTACATGCCTCCTGAATGCTTTGTCACTCTGGAGAATGTGCCCAGAGCTTAGGAACCTCAAGGAAGGCGTAAGTAAAGGCAGTGGAGTCCCACAGTCAGGAGAACTGTTGCTCTTCATCCATGTGCTATTCTAGGCCCTCAGAGTCTTCATCTCACCCCTTTGCTTTCTTAACTCGTTTGACGTATTATAATAGAGAAATCACTTGTCAGGCAAAAGAGTGTAAGTTTAGACAATCTGAGGTTGGAAGCTTGGTTGAAAACAAGGCTGTTTACTTGGGTAAACTGCTGTCACTAAAACTCTGATGACCCTATGGCGCTGAGGAGCCAGCGGGAAAAGTAGAAACTCCAGTCCCTGGGGTTGCGATGTGAGTTCCTGAAGACTTGTAGAGAGCTTAGGCTGGAAAGAGGAATAGTTCCCAAATTGTGTCTTATAATAGCAAGATGTCCATTTGAGTGGAGGTTTTTGTTACTTTCAGTTGAAAGCACTCTAACTGTAGATTAAGCAATAAGGTAACTTATTGTTATCTGAACAACAAAGTCCAGAGGCTGGCTGCGCTGAGGTTGGTTCAAGTGGCTCAGCTGAGCCAGACTTTTTCTTCCCTCGGCCCCACCATCTTGATTTTGTACTTCAGCTTTTTGCCTCATTTTTGCGTGATAGCTGCCACAGATCTGGACATCATATCCTCATACAATCATGTTCAAAGGTAAGAAGCAAGTGCTTTCTGATTTTCTCCTTTTGTTGATGAGAGAAAAATTTTCCAGACTCCTCAGCAGACATTTCCTTAAGTCTCAGCCAAAAATGGGTCTTATGGCCACCTTTTGCAGCAGGGAAAGTTGGGAAAGAGAATATCTGGCTTTTTTAATCTTAAAATGTCAAGAGCAGGTACAGACTAGGGAAAAGGGGGTTGTGAATGGCTCTGGTTATCTAGCCAGTAGTGGCTACTATATAAGCAAATTTATTTTCTGTTTCTGTTCATAGCTACATCAACTCCCGTGTCCAGGTGGCCATACTAAAAAACCTTGGCATCATCCTAGACGCATCCCTCTTACTTGCTTCCCATATCCCTGTGTTATCAAGTCCTGTTGATTCTACCTTCAGAACTGCTGTGCCATCTGTTCCTGCCTTTCTCAAACGATGCACTGTGCTGGTTTAGACAGTGTGATGGTTGCCAGACTGGTCTCCCCCTGACCCTCGTCCTTCCCCACAGGGTACTGTCCCTCCTCCATCCCATAGGAAGTCATCTTAATGGAACATTGCTCTCATCATGCCACACCCCTGTTCATTGTTTGTGTTCTAGTTTATTGCCACTGCTAAACTGAAA